>NC_061065.1:10422847-10535101 GCF_021917145.1 Hypomesus transpacificus | reverse complement strand
GATTAATCCCTCATGTAGTTCATAGCAGACGTAAAACTTCCACAGAGAAAAGAGAAACACAATGTTTAGACAATTGGAATGGTTGAGATTTGTGCAAAGATAGTTGAGACAGTACTGTAGTTAATAGACAGATTCAACTATGGCCTTTGTATTTTTGTTTATGTGTTTTACTTACTACAAGTTTAACAACATTTACCACAGTTAAAAACTGTCGGGCATAACAATTATATGAAACAACTTTGGCAAAAGTCTAGTTAAAAAGCTACGTGTTTTTCTTTTTTTTCTTTTTTTTGTTTAGCTCTGTAACCTTTTCTTTAAGAAATAAAGCATGTTTAACTCGCATGGGTCTTTCTGAAAAAGCTCATAAAGAAGAAAGATATATTTATTCTATCTGGTTACCACTGCAAACATTTCAACCGCTTTCACCAAAACTCAGGGATGACAAGACAGGGAGAAAAGAAGAGACAGAGAAAGGCAGTCAATCTAAAGCTCACTACATATGTGTCCCAGTGGTGTGGCTGCAGGTGAGACGAGAACAGAAAGAAACCACACAAAACAAACTGTGGGGATGTGCAACAAGTGGTAGAAGTCCCTCCCAACAGTTTAAACCTGAACCTATCGCTTCAGAGAGAGAAAGAGAGTGAGAGAGAGAGAGAGAGAGGATGTGAGAGAGCAAAATAGAGCAAGAGGGGTGAGAAAGACATAGAGAGGGGAGGAGAGAGAGAGAGAGAGAGATGGAGAGAGAGAGAGAGAGAGAGAGAGAGAGAGAGAGAGGGAGGGAGCAAAAAAGCAGAGGCACAATGACATAAGCCTAGCAACAGGCTTTCACCAATCACGTAACAGAACAACAGTTACAGGGTCCAATCTTTTTTGCTCTCGCTCTCCCCTCTTCTCCCTGAAAAAAAGAAAGGGTGAGAGAGAAAAAAAGTTGTGCCAGAGCATGAAGTTGTGTGCACAAGACATATGCAGCATATAATCATTTGACTAACAAATTGTTCCTGTTGTAGTTTTTAACAGGGCGTTTGTTTGAGTTTGTCTGTGTGGTGTGTGTGTGTGTGTGTGTGTTTGTGGAGGTGGAACAAACAGACCTCTATCTTCACCTTTTTACTGCAACATAAAACCATCTGCTGCTCAGAAAAACAATGGGAAGAACTCTCTCCCACATCAAGCAGGCCTGCCCTGGGAATTCTTATGTTGTTTAAGGTCCAGGGTCTCTGATGTTTGATCAAGTCTGTTTAAATGTACTGAAAAGGATGAAACAGGTTTAAATCAATATCACACACACACACACGCCACACTGATGGGTTGTTTAAAAAAATCTTCAAATAAGTAAAAAGTGTAGACAAAGCAAATCTTTTATTTTTCGTCTCTCTTCCTTCCTACCACCCCTTCCTAAAACCTACCTCTGGGTTCGAAACCCCTCCATAGATCACCAAGCACTTAACATTGCAGGCTGAGACATGAGTTGGCTGCAGGAGGTTAACCCTTACCTGCCCACCCTACAGTTCTGCAGCTGGGTGAAGGGCTCAGGAACACTGGCTCTGGCTAGCCTGTTAAGGCACACTTTTCTGCACATACACCCGTCACCATTGAGTTATTGAGTAACTTAGTCAGTTATTTTTATCTTGCTGATCTCACTCACTTTTCGACCACCACGGCCGGAGTGAAAATGCTACCAAGGGATGCCAGTGACACTTGCAGGACTTAGGGAGTGATTCTGACATGGAAACCTGAGTAGACACAGCACCAGAGTAGCACCAGGTGGGTCGACCTGACACAATGGAATCACTCTGGAGAAACACAGGTCCAACTTTGTCCTGCCTCTCCAACCCCCCCCCCCCCTCCACCCTCTCCTGCCAGTCTACCCTTCCTTTCCCTCCTTTCCCCCCTCCTCTGATCTCTGTGTGTCTGGCAAGCCTATTGCAAAGGCGCGGCCTCACCAAGCGCCGGCTTTCCTGAGCGGGAGAGGCGCGGTCTGAGAGCAGCAGAGCCACTGAGCAGCAGAGCCCTCAGCAGACGGACGCGGGCGCCTGGAGGAAACAGCCTTCCCTGGATTCCATGAAACGGAGCGGAACTCCAGAGAGCGGAACGGAACACCGAGCAAAGAAGAAAAAACGGCATTGACCAGGGAGGGGAGGAGGGAGGGAGAGGAGGGGGGGGAGGGAGGGGAGGAGGGAGAGGGAGGAGGGAGGAGGGAGGAGGGAGGGAGGAGGGAGGGGGGGGAGGGAGGGGGGGAGGGGAGGAGGGAGGGGGGAGGGATGGGGGAGGAGGGAGGGGGGAGGGAGGGGAGGACGGGAGGGGGGGGAGGGAGGACGGGAGGGAGGACGGGGGGTCAACGAGGGGAGGAGGGAGCAAGAGGAGGGGGAAATAAGAAAGAGCTCAGAACTAAAGGGTCATTTCTTCGTATGGCTCACACTGCAGAGATCCTTTCATCATTACAGTGCAGAGAGCATGTGTTAGTAAAACATATTTCCCTTATCGCTGCAGTCTTTACAAAACACACAAAATGACACACGTGGACTCACGGCTGTGTAAAAGTCCTGTGCAACCCCAGGTCAGCCCTGTGTGAGAGTGAGGAAAAGCAGAGTTCCTGGGATGTTATTCCACCAGGAGGGGGAGCAGCTGTCACAATACTGCCACCGCCCCCCGTCCCCTCCTGCCCGCTATCTTTAGTCTGCTTTAATAAGGTGCCAATAAACATGATGAACAGATCGCTCTTTTTAACTGTTAACCTCCACAAAACCTTTTCATCTCTGGATTCAGTTTTGATCCCTGCCAATATAACACATCTCTAACTGTCCCATAATAGCCTCTCCCAGTCTTGGTACCTCATAGGGTTCAGCTCTGGAGGCTGTGGAAGATACCACTAGGCCTCTCCTCAGAGGGTTGCAGCAAAAGCTCCAAGGGTATCAGAGTATACACAATAGCAGGGTCCTGGCAAAGTGTCTACCATAACAGAGGCAGAACTAGGATCAGCTATCCCTAATCCTCACCTCACCAGAAGGGGAGAGGTCACGACACTGACCTCAAAGCAGAGCTTAGAATCACCAACTGACAGCTCTTGCAAGGTTGCCATGGTGACGGCCACCCTCACTGTTGTTCCTGCAGTGAGAATCAGACGCTGCTGACTAAGCAGATATGAACCAGCGCTCCAGGGCTGGTTGCCCAACCCTACCTCCAGATCAGACCATCATAACAGCTGCTAATGACCCCTTTGAGAAACATTCATAACTTCACCCAGATTTACCTGTTTATTTTCCATTTGTAACAAGTAAAACTACAGGTTACGACTGAAGTCTTGATGCTGCACCTCTTGACAGTTCCCTAGAGTTCTAACTGGGATGGACACAGGGGTCTTGTTAAACTCCTCTGTGGCAGAGACAAGCAGAGCACAGGGGATGGTTTCCAGGTTGGGGATGTGATCCTCGCCCCACACCTCAAAGGTTGCTGACATGCCTTATGCAAACGTGAAATAGGTATGAGAGTGGGCCGCCAAGTCTAATCCTGTATGCAGATGAGTGACATACTGGCCAGAAAGAGCAGACATGCATGCACAGAAAGGATGGCATTGATACAATACTTTAATTCTCTACCTGTCCCTGTCACCTCTTTCTCTTGACAGTTTGTCTCTCTCTCCCTCTCAGGATGTTGACGGCCCATGTGGTTTCCTAGGAAACGTAATGGCGGTTCTGCTGCAGTTGTGAGTACGTGATACCACCTCCCCGCTGTCCCAGCTCCCGTTTCCTCATTAATGAACCATGAGGCCCGGGTACCGGCAGGCTGGACAAAGGCACCGGTGGAACCTCATCTGATGGCCACGCCGGTTGCTGTAACAGCCCGTTAATATTTCATTGTTTATGAAATACTTGTTTGGTCAAGCATACAGACACTATTTCTGGCATTTCTTTCTTTCATTCTTTCTTTCTCTCTCTCTCTCTCTCTCTCTCTCTCTCTCTCTCTCTCTCTCTCTCTCTCCCTCCAAGTTCATTCTTTCTCTCTCTTTCTGTTTCTCTCTTTCTCTTTGTCTCCATGTTCTCTCTCTCTCTCACTCTGTTTCCATGGTCATCTCTCCAGTTCATTCTTTGTGTCTCACACACAAACCTAAACATGCATGGACAATATGTATGGAAAGATCCAATGAATAATACTGGTCACAGACACAAACTAACAAATACAGAACGTTTCTGGCCTACCTCACACGTACTCTCATAAACACACAAACTATCTGTGTGCACAGCACAGTGCACACATGCCTCCAGCATTGGCAAAACGACCAGTTATGATCTGTACCATAAATGCAGAATAGGTTTACACATGCACAAGAGTGCATTCTGTAGGCCTCATGTGAACAGAACAGTACAACAGGCCTGTAGAATGGCCTGTAGGTGACATGGGACATTATTCAGCCAGACAAATGCTGTGTCTGCACAGTTTCACAGGTGACCTCATAAGATGAGAGATAGGAGAAATTCAAGTGTGTGTGTGTGTTTGTGTGTGTGCGTATGTGGGTGTGTGGAGGGAGTCATGTTTGCTATCTGGTTAATCATTAACAAGGCCATGCATGCAGCAGAATATTGACCAACAGCTGGACCTTCCAGAAGGCCTCCTGGTTACACATCTTAGAACTAAACAATGGGTAGAGAAGAGGAGGATGTGGAGGGAGAGGAGGGAGAGAGGAGGAGATAGATGGGAGAAGAGAAAATAGAGGAGAAAAAGGTAGAGGCAGGGAGGAGGGAGGGGGGAGGAGGGGGGGAGGGTGAGGGGATGAAGAGGTAGAGAGGAAGAAGGAGGAGGAGGAAAGGATCGGGTTTTTTTTGATATTCTTATTAAGGATTTTAGTAACATTTAAAAAGAGAAATGGAGAAAGATGAAAACATTGAGAGAGAGAGTGAATCACAGAGAGCGAGCAAGCAAGAGAGAGAGAGAGGGGGGGGGGAGAGAGAGGGGGGGGGAGAGAAAGAGAGAGAGAGAGAGAGAGAGAGAGAGAGAGAGAGACGAGAGAGAGCAAGAGAGAGAGAGAGAGAGAGAGGAGAGAGAGGAGAGAGAGAGAGAGAGAGAGCAAGAGAGAGAGAGAGAGAGAGCAAGAGAGAGAGAGAGAGAGAGAGAGAGAGAGAGGGGGGGGGGTGGGAGAGGGGGGGAGAGAAAGAGAGAGAGAGAGAGAGGAGAGAGAGAGAGAGAGAGAGAGAGAGAGAGAGCAAGAGAGAGAGAGAGAGAGAGGAGAGAGAGAGAGAGAGAGAGAGAGAGAGAGAGAGAGACAGACAGACAGACAGAGAAAGAAAGAAAGACGGAGAGAGGAGGGGGAGAGGGAGGAAGGCAGGAAAATCTCATGGATAAGCAAACACCCTGTGCTGTCTGAAGTGACATCATTGTCCAGGAGAATCAATAACTTCTCACTTCCTGGAAAATCAATAACTGTTAACACGGCTAGATCAGTACGCACGTAGAGTATGCACCTGAGAGGCACACAAACACAAACCTTTTTGTATGCAAAAAGACAAGGACTATCCACACACACACATAGATGCACACATACACGCACTTTGGGAAACATATTAGTGGTGAGCAGTTTGAAGCAGGCCATTAGAGGATTATCTCCAGTCAGACAGAGAAGTCCTGTGGAATCAGCCTGCTGGGCTCAACTAAAGCAGCTTTCTATCAGGTTTCAATACCCCCCTCAATCCCCCTTCCCCACCCTCCCAATCCCTCCTCCCCACCCCCTCCCCACCCCCCCGGCCCCCACCCCCCCCCCCCGGCCCCCCACCCCCCTTCACCACCCCAAACCCCCAACCAGCCTGCAGAAACCCCAACATCTCACCCCCATCCCCACACCCTCAGTCCCTCACGCCTAGTTCACTCCATCCAGTCTTTCCCTCTCTCTCTCTCCACTTCTTCAAACAGGTTGAAGTACTGAAACCACATATCCAAACACAGCCGCACCATTTAGAACCGCAGGCTGAAAAATGAGGGTAATACGGCAAACAAAAGACACTGTCACGCACAGACACACATGCACACAAAAACGCACAGACACACCACGCACGCGCATAACGTTTTGCCAAGCAAGCACTTGTCCTTCAGTGTCCTTCGTGTCCTTCAGTGTTTCTGAAGCTAGAAGTGAGGTCTAAAAGGACGGGAGAGCATACTCGTATTCAGGGGACACCAACCAGTCCAGTCTAGGCCCAACAGCGTCCAGGTGGAGCTGCAGCCCACTGCGGGGGTCTGAGGTGGCAGGGCAGAGCTGGGAGGGGTGGGATCAGGGCCAGGGAGTCAGGTTACGGCTGTCCTGGTGCCAAAGCAGCCCAGGGGGAGAGCAGAGAGCAGGAGAATAGAGAGATAACAACAGTGACCGAGCACAGACCAGAAGAGAAAGAGAGAGAGAGAGAGAGAGAGAGAGAGAGAGAGGGAGAGAGAGAGAGAGAGAGAGAGAGAGGAGAGAGGAGAGAGAGAGAGAGAGAGAGAGAGAAAACAGAAGCAGAACAGCAGGTAATAAAGAACTGCTTGTCACCCCCCACACAAACACACACACAGACACACATGCACACACGCAAAGCAGCCTCCCCCCGCACTTAGACACTCACGGTAGGAAGAGATGATATGAGAAAGATATTTATGTAGAGAGTGAGAAAGAAAGAATGAAAAAAGAGAGAAAAAGAGAGGAGAGGAGGTGCGAGGGAAGAGGGGACTCAGAGAGAGAGAGAGAGAGAGAGAGAGAGAGAGACACACAGAAAGAAGAGACAGTGAGAGAGAGAGAGAGAGAGAGAGGAGAGGAGAGAGAGAGAGAGAGAGAGAGAGAGAGAGGAGAGGAGGGAGAGAGAGAGAGAGAGAGAGAGAGAGAGAGAGAGAGAGAGAGAGAGAAAGAGAGCGGGAGGGAGGGAGGCAGGGAGATACAGTAGAAAGACAGACGCAGTAAACAGGTTCCAACAGTTACTTTAACAACAAGACAGAAAATAGAGATGGGAAAAAAAAATCTGCTATGAGAAAATGAAGGGACAAATGTAACACAAACATAAACCCACAGAAAACACGCACACACATGCAGACACAAAAACACAAAGACACACACATATATGTGGGTGTGAATACCTAGAGGTTGCAGTGAGGTATGCATTTGCTGTGTGGGTGTTTATTTCCCAACAAAGCCGTGCTTGTCCTTTTCTGTCACCTCAAGGCTGTTGTTGTGGAGGTCTACAGACTCTTATTTGTCTGTCTAACTGCCTGCCTGCCTGCCTGTCTGTCTAACTGCCTGTCTGCCTGCCTGTCTCTCTGTGTCTCTGTCTGTCTGCCAGCCAGCCTCCCTATCCATCTGTCTGTCTGTCTGTCTGTCTGTCTGTCTGTCTGTCTGTCTGTCTGTCTATGTGTCTGCCTGTCTGCTTGTTTGTCTGTCAACATGCGTGCCCACCTGTCTGTCTGTCTGTCTGTCTTTCTGTCTGTTTGCCTGTCTGTCTGTTTGTTTGCCTGTCTGTCTGTTTGCCTGTCTGCCTGTCTGCCTGTCTGTCTGTCCCTCACCTGTAGAGACACCATATGGCACAAAGAGAAGTGGCCCAACACATCAACATCCACAGCCTTGTGTTGTGTGTCAGTGTGTATGAGACACGCAAGGGGATATGTGTGTGTGTGTGTTACTGTGTTAGGGTGTGTTCGCTATGGAAGTCCCACAGGAAGGTTTTACACAATACCCTGACCTCCTCAAGGTGGACACACAACCAAACACACGCACATCCAGACACGCACATGCTCCCTTCATCTCTCAAACACATTATTGATTGCATGCACAGAAAGACATAATCTCTCACAAACACACACTTTCCCATCCATACGCAGACACGCGCCCAGCACACACACACTCTCTCAGGCAGACAATGGGGCAGTGGAACAGTGCCATAAGGGAAGGCTGTTGTCCAGTCACTGGGCAACTGGGCCAACAGATGGTGTGCTTCTCTTCCCATGACACCAGCTAGGGAGGGAGGAGGGATGGAGGGAGGGAGGGAGGGAGGGGAGGGAGGGAGGGAGGAAGAGAAGAGGGCAGTAGACTCAGACACTAGTCTGACACCTTGGATACGGCACAATGCAGGGACTTAGTCACAAACACACACTGCCCTCAGGCTGTTAACGATAAGGGTGATCTTCTACTGACAGGAGAGCTGGCAAGGTCAGCAGAAACACCTCCAAACCCCCATCGGACAGGACAGCCATGTCTGAAGAAGTTCTGTGTCTAAGACAGGGGAAAGGAAAACTAGACTTGTACTGTATGAGAGACAGGGAGAAAGATATACTGAAATAGAGAGAATGAGAAAGAGTGGAAAAGAAATGGCCTAATAATGCTTGAAAAGGGAGAAAGAGAAAACTAGATGAGGTCAGTTCCTAAGGTAAAGAAGAGTAAACAGAACTAAACGTTTCATATCCTGTTGACAAAGTTCTACTCAGCAGGGTCACTCTGAAGAACATCCTTACCCCTGCATAAGCATGTGTGCATGTACTGTGTGTGTAGTGTGTTTACGGTGGGTGTGCATGCATGCACAGTCAATGTACGAGTATGTTTACAGTATGTTAACGTGTGTCTGTGAAATGCGTATGTGTGCCTGTGCATGCCCAGTGTATATTTATTGACAGTGTGTGTATGTGTGTGTGTGTTTAGGCATGAATTGGTGTTCGGCACCTTCGGCGTGTGATGAGGCATGTTGGGTGTGGCCTAACCCATAACAACAGTCATATGCCCATCAATAGAAGGACCTGTGGGCCGCCGGAAGAAAGAGGGAGAAAGCAGGAGAAAAACAGAAACATAAGAGAGAGAGAGAGAAAGGGATAGGGGGAACAGAAAAGATCTGCTGTGAATGAATGGGGCTTCTGTGCGTGTGTTTGTGTAGGAGCACGGGTTTCCTTGAAGTAAAACATGTTTGGTCGGGAGTTACATCACAGTGGAGGTATGGAGAGACAGATATATAAAGAAAGAGGGATAGAAAGAGAAAAAGAGGAGGTAAAGCGATAGCAAGATGGAAAGCTAATAGTGGAGGGATGGAGAGAAGTAGAAATTGGTGTGTGTGTGTGTGTGTGTGAGACTGCATCCTACAGTAAACATCTTGTTCTACTTTGAGCCTATCCTACTTCCTCTCCCAACTTGTTTTCCTCCTTTTCTGTCAATCAATGTTTCTCTCCTCACAGTTCCCTTCGTTCCTTGTCTCTCTCATTTCTTCTCCACTTGGCTTATGCATGTATTGATTTCCTCATCTTCAGCCAGGCGTGGTGAGGTTCCCTCTCTCCTCTCAGGCAGCACTGGGCCAGATTATGGAGTGAGCCTGGTTAACAGACCCAGGGCAAACATCTCAAACCAGACAGGCACAGCCAATCAGCTTTAAGTATGGTGTGTATGTGTATCTGTGTATGTGTAGATGTATGTGTGTGTGTGTGTCTAGCTATTGAGTAGTATGGTCAGTAGTGGTGAGTAGTGCTCAGTCACACATGCTACAGTAATGATGTCCTTTAGCCTGGGAGGTCTGGGGGATGGTCCTGTGTTCAGTAGAGAACCCTGAGTTTTCTGGGGAGTTTATCATTCCACTCCTTCTAAGAAAACACTCCTTCCCTGAAAAGAACAATGTGAATGATTTTACAGGCCTTGTTCCTGGAGTACTGGGAAACAACACCCACCACTCCACGACCCTTGCGCAATCAAATTCCGACATCGTATTTTTATACAGTACGCGAGGGAGGAGGGGATTAAATTGACTGGGTCGATTTTCCTCTCTCCCTCCCTTTCGTCCTCCTTACCTCTCCCTCCTTCTCTCTGTTACCCTCTCCCCTCTCCCTCCCACCATTCCCCCCTCCCTCTCTCACTCTCATGCTCTCAAACAGAAGTCTGAATAACAAGCGAAAAGAAAAGAGGGGTGGGGCGCGGGGGGGGGGGGCGGGGGGGGGGTGCGGGGGGGGAGGTGGGGCGGGGGGGGGGGGGGTAAAGAAGAGAAAAAGGGAGGGGGAAAAAGGGTAACCTATATAGAAGGGTGTGTATATGTGTGCTTGTGTGTAATGTATTTATGCGTGTGTGTGAGTATATATGTGTGTAATGTGTGTGTGCGTGTGGGTGTGCACATGTGTGTGCTTCCTTCAGTCGTTCCTCCGAGCAGACGTAGCTTTCGAGTGATAAATGGCGGATCCCTCAAAGCAGCAGATGCTGGAGCTGAAATCCTAGCAGACTCATCTGCTGCCCTTCCTGGCTGGCCCACATCATACCTGCAAACTGTTCTCCATACACAGCACACAGGGAAAAGCACCCTCCAACTCTGGGACAGACTAACCAGAGAAGGCCTCAATCCCCAGACTTGCATGAGACACACACCCAGAACCAATGCCTCCTGAACAGTTACTGTTTCACCAGACTGGCTCAAGTCACGTTCAAGGCCACTCCAGTTTGGTTGCAACTTTGTTGATCAAGGATTAACTTATTGTGACAAACAAAGCTTGCTGACGTCAGGTACTGACCATACACAGATACTCCCACAGTAGGCCTAATTGTACGGTTGCCTTTTTGGGGATAACAGACTTTTTTCTTGTTGCACAAACACAAAACAGTAAAACCTCAGGCTTCTTGAAAAGCACTCTGATTTCAGACTGTGGGTTGTGTTTTCTCGCAAGGGGGCGGCCGTTTTTGGGTTGTTTACAGTTTTGTGGTATTTGAGCAAGTGGGGGGTTGGGATGTGTGTGTGTGTTTGTGTGTGTGTGTGGTGGGGGGAGCGACGCAGGAATTAATTTAGGACGGTGTTGGTGTGACTGAAAAATTCACTTTTCCCTCACCCCCTCTGTCCCACTCTCCTTCAACACATACTCTCTCTCCCTCTCAGTTTTCTCTCCCAGTCTCTCCACTCTCTTTCCCCCTCGATCTGTCCGTCTTCCCATTCTTCATCCTTCTGTCCCTCTGCCTTCCTCTCTGTGTCTGCAGGTCCCTCAGTCCAATGTCTGCACAGACGGCACAGACTGACACTGCCATGGAAACACACAATTCTCATCCCAGTCTACAGCAACTACAGCGCAGCTCTAGCACAGTTCTCTCATTCTGTAGGTCTCACATGACACCGGCACCGTGTGGTCACATGTTTGTGTGCGAGAGAGTGTGTTTGTGTGTGTGTGTACAGTATGTGTGTGCGTGTCTGGGTTTCCAGTTTGGCGGACCGGCAGATGACACATGTACAGGGCCTACACGCTGTCAAATCTCGTCTGTCCCTACAGTAGTGCGTGTGAGCCTAGTTCTCGTCTCAGTGTACTACAACACTTTGGAGTGAGAACATCACGAGGCCTGGCCATGGTCTCTGACTGACAAACAGTGTCCAGGCTTCAGAAGAACAGGGCCAGGCTTCAGACAAACAGGGCCAGGCTTTAGACAAACAGGGCCAGGCTTCAGTCAAACAGGGCCAGGCTTCAGACAAACAGGGCCAGGCTTCAGACAAACAGGGCCAGGCTTCAGACAAACAGGGCCAGGCTTCAGACAAACCAGCAACCTGCATGTGTGTGTGTCTGTGTGTGTGTGTCTGTGTGTGTGTCTGTGTGTGTGTCTGTGTGTGTGTGTCTGTGTGTCTGTGTGTGTGTCTGTGTGTTGTCATATCCCAAGCTGTCAAGGCATGGCAGCCTTGCAGGGCTGGATTGTAACAGAAGGTGATACAGGACAGGTCTCGTAAAAGATAAACCCCGGTTGCCATGGTGCAATCTTTGTCACACAAACACTCTCCTCAATGACAGGGAACCTGGGAAAGTTCCAGAATACATCAACAATCCAGAGCTCACACAACCTACACATGACCCCGACCTGCCCTCCGTCTCCAAATCAGCTCTCTCTTTTTGTCTCTCTCTCTGTCTTTGTCTCTCAGTCTTTCTCTATCTCTCCGTCTGCCCAGCCATATCACCTGCTGTGTTGCTCAACCTATGACCACATCCCAGGCATCACTAAAGTCACATATAGTTGTGTACCACAGGTCAGAGATCAAGAGATCCAGAGCTGTAATCAGTGGCCTTGAAACAGCTGGCAAAGTGACAGAGAGAGAGACATATCTCTTACTCACTCTCTTGCTCTCCCTTTCTCTCACGCACACACACGCAGTCGGTTGGGAAAGTTGAGGGAAGGGTGACTGAGATTTTGACAGGGGCAGGAAGGAAGGAAGAGAACCACACCCCCTGGAATATGAACAGGAAACAGCAGGAGGAAGAGGCCCTATGGAGGCTTGGAGCTAACTGCTAGCAGCTAGCAGCTAACACAACCCTCACAAAACATGACATCAACACCCTGCCAGCCAGCCAAGACCCAGATAACGAAAAAACCCTGAATGACAGTGTGTGACCTTAAAGCACTGTCCTTCATGTCGTAACCCATTCACTATTTCCATTAGCACGTCTGGCTGTGCGGAGCTATGCTGATTCGAACAAATTCTCACGGTTGATGATTATGGATTAAGCATTTACATATTAAACAACAAGAATAAATCAACATATGTTTTTTAATAACCTGAGATATAATAGAGATAGCTATGTCTCAACTAGTAGTTGTCAGTCCTCGGAAACGAGAAACGAGAAACGCTAGTAATAAACATTTTGAGGTGATTGCAGGTAATGCTAGACACTGCGACAGTGAAAGGGGAAAGGGACAAGGCACACAATACAAGTTAAGAGTAGATACATCACAACACGCACAAACACACACACACAGGAGGTTATGTAAGACAATAAAGCGAGGAGGGTTTGAGGCGGGACGGCTTTTCTCATGGACCCGATAACGGACATGTCACCATGGTGAAGAGGGCCCTGAATGTTCCTTCTCCCCCCCGAGGATGCTTGGTCAGCAGAACACTCTGTCCCCTCTCTCTGTGTGTGCTGCTGTGTTTGTGCGTGAGAGAAACACCCAGCTTTAAAATGATCCCTGTCTTAATCACCTCCCATCTGCAAAACAATCTCCCTACTCAGTGTTTCTCACCTCCACCCCCTGCTGGGACATTCTGCCATGTTACCAGAGGGACACACAAACAAGCACACGCAATCCCAAGCACATAAACATACAAACAAACAAGCCTACACAAACACAGAAACACACACACACATAAACATGTACACAAACATACAAACACAAAAACAAGCAACACACCAAAAACAGAAAAATACACACAAACACACATCCACTGGTTTGGTTCATGAGTATTGGGTGGCACCTGTGTGGACCTGTGTGCATGTTCCCCTTTCTGTTTCTAAAAGGCACAGATTCTCCTTCACAATATTCTAGGAGCAGTGTGAGAAGAGTATGGCAAGGTGAAGGTCTGCTTGTGTGTGTGTGCGTGTGTGCATCTGTTTGTGGTTTTGAGTGTGTGTATGTGTGTGTTTGTGAGGGCCCTTTCCCAGTGAGTAGGGGCTGCTTCTATGAAGCAGCTGCACAGGCTACCTGCCAAAACAACCACAACCCCTAACTTTCCCCATCCTCTCTCTCTTCCCCATCCTCTATCTGCCTCTCTCTTCCCCAATTGTCTTTCTCTATCTCTCTCCCACAACCCCTATACCCTCTCTCTCTCTCTTTCTCTGTCTCACTCGCTCACTTTCCTGAAGGCCCCAATATTTCCCTTTCTCATGTGCTCCCTCCTTCCAGAAACTGTCGTGTGTTTTATCTATGTCTCCATGGTGACTGAGACCGCAGCCTCTGCTGCCGATCAAGATAATATGAGGTCATCGTTGAAAATGTCCAAAACACAGGGCCATCTGTTAAACAACGGGGAGAACACACACAAACACACACACAGACACACGCAGAACACACAGACATACACAAACACACACACAGAGAAACGTACCTTGTACACAAGATCTAATAGTTAAGGCCAGTTCAAAACGTCACAGAACAGTCATATCCCAGGGGATGTAAACCCCCCCACCTCCACCCCTTCCGTACACACACAAGCAAATACACACACTCCCGTACAAACACACTCCTACATATCATCCAGGGTAGGATAGGGTGAGAGAAGGGGTGAGAGGGTAGAAGAGGGTAAGATAGGTCAGGAAAGGAGGAGATAGGATGGGAGTGGGCGTGGAAGGGGTCACTCAAACTACCTTGAGGATGGCAATGGGGGTCAAAGGTTACATGACTTCATATGAAGAAGACTGTAAACTAACTCTCCAGCTGTGTGTGTTGTGTGTGTTTGTGTGTGTTTGTGTGTGTCCGTCTGTGTCGTCCGACGGTGCCAGAGGAAGAGCCCTGGGGCCCTCGCCCATCTCCCATGCCCCCCAGTTTCCTGAAACCCCCCACCCCCGTCTCTAACAAGCTAACTGGTCACCAGACCCAGTCTGACCTCTCTTTATCTCTCTCACTGTCTCATCTATCTTCAACTCCCCATGTGTCCTTATCTCACTCTCTGTTTCTCTTTCTCCCTCCACAGCTCTGCCACCTCAGCGTTAGGTTGTTTGGACAGGAAAGCCCACCGCCAACTGCCTACAACAACAACTAGAGAGAGAGACAGAGAGAGACAGAGAGAGAGAAAGAGAGAGAGAGAGACAGAGAGAGAGAGACAGAGAGAGAGAGACAGAGAGAGAGAGAGACAGAGAGAGAGAGAGACAGAGAGAGAGAGAGAGAGAGAGAGAGAGAGAGAGAGAGAGAGAGAGAGAGAGAGAGAGAGCGAGGGACAGAAAGAGGGCAAGGCAAAGCAAAGTGAGGGAGAGACAGACAAAAAAAACTGAAAGACAGAGAAAGACAAGAAAGACAAAAAGAGAAGAATAGAGAGAGAGAGAGAGAGAGAGAGAGAGAGAGAGAGAGAGAGAGAGTGACAGAGAGAGGAGAAGGAGAAAGTGTGTGACAAATTGGAGCGAGTGATAAAGATGGGGAGAGACATGAAGCCCTATTTAGCTAGTCTGGGCTGAGTATGTACAGTGCCCTCCAAAAGTATTGGAACAGTGAGGCCAATTCCTTTATTTTTGCTGTAGACTGAAAACATTTGGGCTTGACATCAAACGATGAATGTGAAACCAGAGATCAACGTTTCAGCTTTTATTTCCAGGTATTTACATCAGGATCTGATGCACAAATTAGAAAATATCACCTTTTTGTTCGAACCCACCCATTTGTCACGTGAGCAAAAGTATTGGAACATGTGACTGACAGGTGTGTTTTGTTGCCCAGGTGTGTCCTATTACATACATTATTCAATCAATAAATACCACTGAATGTCTACACTCAGGTTCAGATTGGGTAAGATAGGTTTTGTCTATGCAGACTGTATTCAGAGGTGAAAACAACATGAAAACCAGAGCGCTGTCTTTGGGTGAAAAACAAGCAATTGTGAGTCTTAGAGAAGATGGAAAATCAATCAGAGCCATTGCAGAAACATTGGCCATAGCCAGTACAACCATTTGGAATGTCCTGAAGAAGAAGAAAACTACTGGTGTACTAAGTAACAGACGTCGAACAGGTAGACCAAGGAAAACATCAGCAGTTGATGACAGAAACATTGTAAGAGCTGTAAAGAAAGACCCTAAAACAACTGTTAGTGAGATCAGCAACAACCTCCAGATGGCAGGAGTGAAGGTATCACTATCTACTGTTCGCAGAAGACTTCATGAACAAAAGTACAAGGGCTACACCAGAAGATGCAAACCACTCATTAGCAAGAAGAATAGGAAGGCCAGGCTGAAATTTGCCAAAAAGTACAGAGATGAACCTCAAAAATTCTGGGACAAAGTTTTATGGACTGATGAGACAAAGATTAACTTTTACCAAAGTGATGGAAAGGCTAAAGTTTGGAGAAAGAAAGGAACTGCTCATGATCCCAAACACACAAGCTCATCTGTGAAACACGGTGGAGGTAATGTCATGGCTTGGGCTTGCATGGCTTCTTCTGGGACGGGCTCATTAATCTTCATTGAGGATGTAACACATGATGGCAGCAGCAAAATGAACTCGGAAGTCTACAGAAACATTTTGTCTGCCAATTTAAGGAAAGATGCAACCAAACTGATTGGCAGAGCCTTCATCATGCAGCAAGATAACGACCCAAAACACACTGCCAAAACAACAAAGGAGTTCATCAGGGGCAAGAAATGGAAGGTATTAGACTGGCCAAGTCAATCTCCAGACTTAAACCCTATAGAGCATGCATTTTACCTGCTTAAGAGGAGACTGAAGGGAGGAACCCCACAAAACAAACAACAACTGAAAGAGGCTGCAGTGAAAGCCTGGGAAAGCATCAAAAAGGAAGAATGCAAAAGTTTGGTGACGTCAATGGGTCACAGACTTGCTGCAGTTATTGAAAGCAAAGGATTTGCAACTAAATATTAAGTCTTATTCACTTAAATATGTTTTAAGTATATCTGTTCCAATACTTTTGATCACATGACAAATGGGTGGATTCAAACAAAATGTGATCTTTTCTTAGTTGTGCATCAGATCCTGATGTAAATACCTGGAAATAAAAGCTGAAACGTTGATCTCTGGTCTCACGTTCATTATTTGATGTCAAGCCCAAATGTTTTCAGTCTACAGCAAAAATAAAGGAATTCGCCTCACTGTTCCAATACTTTTGGAGGGCACTGTAGTTGGGGCAGGTATCCATACAGCTAAGACAGGCATCCATATCATTCTATATGGCCTATGTGTGCATGTGCATGTACAGTAGATACATTTCACTTTCTCACACAGCTGTGATCATACTGGGACTTCCCCTCCAAGCACAGGCAACACCTAACCCACTCTACCTACTTCCTGTAGGGGTGAACATTGCAGACCCCACTTCCTGTGAAACACACACACTCACGCACACCAATGCCCACACATACACAAATACCCACACATACGTGCGCACACACACACTAACCCTATGCTAACGCTATGCCGAGCCTCCCTATGATCTAGTCATTATAATATAGCAGCATCAGTGTGCTACTGGGTGTAGCCACCCCATACCCACACACACACCACCACACTTCGGTTACTGCACGGTGCTTTATGTAGCGCAGTTGGACGCAACAGCAACTAAGGAACTGGTTTAAACCAGCAGGGGTCTGTGGGGCACAGCGACAGAGAGGGCCCTGATACACACACACATACACTAGTGCCACACACTCAACCACACACATCGCTAGTTATAGTGTTTGCATATAAAAAGACACAAATCATGCCTACAGACACACGCATGCCAATGCAAAACAAAGTATGCCTTCCTATTCATAAACATGAAAAAAGGCTGTGAAATTGAGAACACAATGCAAAAACTGCAAACATACTGTAAACACACACACATACACACTCAAACACATATCACATGCACACATATATACATCTGAGAGCGATGACAGGAGTTTATAACCAACTGGGTATGTTTCCAATGCCCCACCTACAATGACCTATATATGAAGAGGTTTAATGTGTGTACGACAGTTTTAGGTCTGTCAAGTGAAGCCGCACAACCTTTGACCTGCGAGGTAAACAGACCTGCAGGTACAGAGAGTTCTCTTTGTTCGTTTCTGCTCAGTCATCAAGAGGAGGAGGAGGAGGAGGAAGAGGAGAAGGAGGTGGGGGGGGTTCTAAGGAATGTACAGACCACATGTACACTACTACATGCTCTGATGTCAACCTTCTGGAGACACTGTGTGTGTGTGTGGGGGGTGTGTGTGTGGGGGTGTGTGTCTGTGTGTGTGTCTGAGAGTCGGTGTGTGTGTGTGTGTGTGTGTGAGGGGCAGGAGGGTGCAATGAGTAGAGTGTACATGACTCACATTAAACAACAGAGAGCTGAGAGCGATCTTCTGTAAGTCTATTCCCACACATGCTGGGGATCAGTACAGTAATACTCTACACTATATACATGAACACACACAATACAAAGACACACACATACATACAATACCGCAAACACGCTAAGCTTCCAATAAGCCTAGTCTAGCACTAACAGTGTTAGAGGAGACTAATCAGTCCGTTTGTTTTCCCCTTACCGCTCCACATCTCGTCATTCCCTTATCTCTATTTCTCTTTCTTTCTCTCAATTTCTGTTTCTTTCCACCATCCCTCTGACACAACAGAGACGGCTTTGTTGGAGAATGCTAACTTTGCCCGGTACGCAGTATCGGAGCAAGCATACCGAACATTTCCATACACAGACATGCACATACACACTCCACAGACTTATTGTACAGACACTATACACACAGTACGTGCACACAAACTATATACATGCAGATCTTCGTCCACACCTCTTCAGCAGTGACACCCGGTAAACAGTTTAGACAGAAGGAATGGGGGGTTGCATAAAGAGGTGTGTGTGTACAGTATGTGTGTATATGTCTATGTGTGTGTGTGTGTGTGTGTGGAGGTTGGGTATCTAGGTGACGTAAGAGTTATGGCTGAACTTCTCTGGGTCACATGGTGGAAGGGGCCCCATGCTTTATAAAATATAAACACACACACACACACACAGAGAGACACAAACACTAACCTCTAATAACCCTAAACCCCTCCCCCGTCACCAGCCTCCAGGATGTCATAGTTCATAAAATACATAGACACACCCTCTTCCTCAGATGGTAAACAGGGATAGGATGACACTGCTGGTATTTTCTTTCATAACCTAGGAATGGGCACATGTGATTGGCCTTGCCACTCTCACAACACACATATACACACTCAAACAAACACACTCATACACATACATAGGAGCTAGTGTCTAAGGAGTAGATGAAGTAGAGAAGGAGAGGAGGAGGGAAGAGGGAGAGAGGAGGAGAGGAGAAGAAGAAGAGAGAGGGAGAGGGGGAGAGGTGGAGAGGAAGAGATGAAGAGAGGGGAAGAGGAGAAGAAGAAGAAGAGAGGGGGAGAGGTGGAGAGGAAACAGAGAGGCAGTCGAGGGGCCCATAAATACTGCTGACTAAATTAGGCCAAGCTGGTTTAGTTTATGAACACACAAACACACAAACACACAAACATTCAAACCCATACAAGAGCACACACACACAAGGCAAACATACAGCCGTTTTCCTAGAAGTTTTTGAAAAGCATCCAATGGAGGTTTTCCAGAAACTGTCTGTTGCCCCCCCCCCCCCCCACACACACACACACACAAACCCCCAAAGCCCCATCACCCCCACACCCTCAATCCTCCCAATCCCTCGGTCTCCCTCCAACACAACCCCCCCCCCCCCCCCCATCCCGTTCTGTTTCCTTCCAAGACCCCCTGACTGTGAGCTATGTTCCCTTCCTGTTGAACAAAAACGGAATATAGAGGTGTGTCTCCATCTGCCCAATCACAGCTTGCTCAGGCTGTCCTTCTGAGCCAATGGGAGAGACTGGTGGGAGGAGTCACCCTTTCCTTCTGTTGAACGACAGTTGTTGTTTTGCTGCTCTCCCCCTCGCCCTCTCCCTCTCGCCCTCTCACTCCCTCCCACTCTCCTTCTCTCTCTCTCCCCCTCGTCTTCTCCCTCTCGCCCTCTCCCTCCCACTCTCCTTCTCTCTCTCTCCCCCTCGCCTTCTCCCTCTCGCCCTCTCCCTCCCTCTCTCCTTTTCTCTCTCTCCCCCCTCGCTTCCTACGTCTTCAGAATGATGGATGGAGCCGATAGAGGAGAGGTCAGGACCATTAATGGGCTTTGGAGGCATGCCCACAGTAGGGAGGAGCCTGATCTCATACACACACACAGTTACTGAGTAAGCTGGTTACAGGGTGTGGATGGTCTACAGCGAGCAAAGGACGATCTGTACTGTTTCAATCTGTTCACACCTGATCAACAACACTCTAGATGCAGCCAACAACAAGTGGAGGGGGGGTGGGGGTTCCACACACACACACACACACACAACATTTTAAGACACACACACACACTCTTAAGTATATACTTATATATCTATTCTGTCATACAGATACAAATTGAAGAACAGCACAAAGACAGACACACACACCCAGGGTTATCTACATTCCAATCACAATGTTGGCACAGAGCCCTAAAACAAACTGCCTAGAAGAAAACACAAACATCTCCCCATCTATCCCTCATGTTGAAGGAGAGCATTGCACAACAAACTTGTTTTTCTGTTTGTCCAAAAACTAAGAACTCTCCAAGAACAACCTGGATCTCAGGGTGTGGCATTGTGCTTCAGCAGGTCGCTGGGATCATCCATGAATCAGATAATGATCTCCTAGTGACGCCAGACCTCCTGGAGGATTATGGGTCCAAGCTCATAACAAGCTGGAGCCGCGGCCTGGGGCTAGGTTGGGTTTCGGAACTTAGACGGTTGTCCAATGGGTGGGGGGGGGGTCAGAGTATGTTTTGAGGAGCTTCACGGCTGTATGGTCACCTTCACACACACCTGCAGCCTGCACACACACATACACCTACACACATCAGGTATTTCACAGTCACTCTTTATTTCTGAAACACCCTGCGATCGTGCTGTCTCACCCCACTCCCACACACACAGTGTTTACCTGGTGACCTGTTTTTCTCCAGTGAGAACTTCACAAGTTCTCAGTTGGTTAGTAGGGCCAGCCCGCATGGAGAAATCACACAGTTCAGCACACAGCAGCTGTAACTGACACACTGAAGTTCAAACACAAATCCTAAACACTCTACGCTACACACACGCCGGTTTGGCCCACATTCTGTCGTCTGACAAGGTGAATCTCTAGGTGTACCGCCAGAGGTAGCTACCAGCCCTGTTATACCCCAATGTTTACAAATGTTCCTGAACTCACTTAACCTCATCTAACCAGAAGGTGTGTGTGGAGAGGGGGGCTTGGAGGGGGGCTGTGAGGCTGCCAGGACTAGTCACAACCACCTTCAGATACTGACAGACCTATCCTGAGCACATAGTACACAACGTACTACACACTAGTATGATCCGACTGCACGTTATAATACACGCTAGTATCATAGTAGTACACAGTAGTATAGAACATATCCATGCTGAGCAGCACTTTGTACACATCATAGTACACTCATATGATCACACCCAGATTAAGAAGTATGCACATTACACATCTGCATAACGATACTACGCATCAGTGTGATTACAATGAGGAGACACTACATTTATTCATTTAGCAGACGCTTGCTACACTAAAGAGTAGCAGGAATGGAAGACATGATTAGCTGTAGTTAAACCCAGGGATAATCAAACTCTCAGAGGCCTCGTTCATGCTGTTTTGTGAGCATCCATTCCCCCAGGCAGAAAGCAGGCATTCCTGTAGCATAAGATGAAGAAACACACCCCTTGTTTTTGCTTTTTGGGGATGTCACGTGATCTCTGGACTGTTATTGATCTATGGGGTCATTAAAAGACGCTTTACTCATCCTCTATTTCTAAACCCCCCATCATATATTAACAGGGCAGTGCATTTTTTTTGGTCAATCAATTCCCTTTACTCCATGAAACCCTCCAATCCAAACGGTCTTTGAAGCCAGACAAAGATCCTTTAGTGAAGGTTCTGAAGGTAAGTGTGGAGAGCTATCACTGACTGATCTGAAGTAGAAGGCTAGCATGTGTGGAAGCCGGCTCCTGGATCAGGCTTGGCAGTGCCCATGCCTCAGTTAGCCAACCTGCCAGCCAACCATCCACCAGTCATCCACCAGTCATCCAACTAGTCAGAAAGCCGTCTCACCAGTCTTCGAAACAGCCATTCAACCAGTCAGTGTGCTGCTTTGGACTGGTCCCATATAAGACTGGATTGATTGAGGTTGGTTGTTTACTGCAACATGCCTGGCATCTTATAGAACGCACAGGAAGGCTGGCACGTTGCCAGCTAATCACAGAAAAAGTTGTTTTTCTCTTTCTACATGCCTCTCTTTTGTTCTCTGTCTCTCTCTTTCAAGCCTTCTCACTCTTTCTCTCAATTTCCTTCTTCTGTCTATCTGACTGTCCGCCGCCTTCTTCTTGCTCTCTACACCAGTAACCATGTCACTGAATAGAAGTCAGTACCCTCTTCTCCCTCTTTCTCTGGTCCAAACCCCACCCTGAATCTTTTCCATTGGCATGCTTTTTCTCGATCCCCCTCCTCAATCCGCTCCCTTCCTCTCCTCCCCTTGCACCCTTCTACTCCATCTCCGTCCACTACTTCATCCAGGTTCTATCCTTCCTTCTCTCCTCTTTCCAGACAATTCTAACATTCTCCTTTTTATATCTTTTCACTCACTCATTTGCTGTAACCTCTCTTTTACCCCTCTCCTCTCCATGACCTACTGTTTCCACCACTCTCTCTCTCTCTCTCTCTCTCTCTCTCTCTCCCTCTCTCCTTCTCCCCTTCTCTTTTACAGCCTCCCCCACCTCCCATCCCTCCTCTGCTTCCTCCCCTCCCCATTTGTGTTACACAACGGGCAGCATTGTTTTATGGTTTCCAAACATCTCCTCTTGTTTAGAGCCTACGGCTGTATGTACCCTCTGTCCTCTAAGCTGTACAACTGAAGAAACGCAGTTCAGAACTTGGGCAGATCTTACACCTGGTTCTTATCAACAGTAACATAAGCTCTCTCACACACACACACCTTCTAGACTGCTTCACAAAGGCCAGCGATCTGTCGCTATGGTGAACTCACCTCTGCAAGAGGATTTAAGGGGCCGACCTGATGGTTGGTAGGGGTGTGGAAGAGGTTGTAAGCCATGTTCTTTTTGTTTACTCAAGAACTGTTTGTACTGTCCATACCTCAGTGTCACAAACGTCACAACTGTGAGCTTCAATGACAAAAACCACAGGCTTCAATAGATAACTTCACCACTGGTGTGACTGGATTGAGACCAAAGGGCCTGATGCTGAGTTGACGTTTGATGCCAGAGCTGGAGTTGGGTTAGGGCTGGGGCTAGGCCATGGAAAACCCCATGGCTAACTCTGTAAAGGCTGCCAATTGCTAAAGGTCAAAGTTTGACTCAAGCTCCTGGGACAGATGACAGAGATGTCATCATCTGATCCACCTGAGAGCTGTCCGACACACACTCCTCCAGGAACACCTGTCATTACTCCATCCTGTACGCATCACTAAAACATGCCAAGAATCCCAGAGACCAGCCCACTGAAGAAAGGCTGTTGTAGTGGTAAGAGTGTGTTCCTGTGTCAAGTCTGGACTCTACTGGACTGCTTGGTTGTGGTTATCTGGAGTGTGTGTTGGAGGGGGGGAGGGGCGGGGGGGGGGGGGGGGGTTAATACGCTGTGTTTAGAAGCAAACCCCTAGCTGGTTTAGGACAACCAGTACTGATTATCAGGGGTTAGTTGACACACACACACATACACACAAGCTAACATACCAAAATGTCAGTTATAGATATTTCACACTCACACTGTCAACCCGCATACACACCAACAGAACACACACGCAAACACACACACATACCAAAAACAAATCTAATAATAAGTTGCCACAGTGTGACTGAGGCAGGGTAATAAACACACTAACAGAACACACACGCACAGGTCCATGTGCCCAAACAATTCAACATAATCTGACACAAAAACAGCGACTTTTTGGGATTCCATTTTCCGTTTTTTCAAGCCTTTACCTTCGTAAAACAAAAGACTGATCTGACAAAAGAGGAACTCCATTACTTCCTCCCTGATACATGTTTCTGTTAGTGTGTGTGTGTCTGCCAGTGTGTGTGTATCGGTGTCTGTGCACGTGTAAGTGTGTGTGTTCAGTGAATGTGTGTGTGAGTTACAATAGTGTGTTAATGCCCTGCTTCAGACACACAAGACTCACACGGCGTGTCCAGGGGCCATGACTGTCACCACGCGGGGGGATGACACAGGCACACACACACACACGCACACGCACACTGCTTTTAACTTCAGACAGACATGCAGACCGGCACACCAGGGTGTCCCATCCCCTCAGGGGTATTTTGGTACAGTTAGGGTTAGGTTCTCAGGACCCACAACTACAACACCAGCAACAACAACACCCACAGCCACAATCTAAATAACTACATCTATAGCTGAAGATTAAACAGTTAAAAATACTGCACTTTCATACTCAGACAAGTAGTTAGCTCTGAAAGTGCAGAGAGGAGTATTAGTTTGAGTTTCACCCTTAATAGCCCAATAACTGGTAGGGTCCAGTGCACCAGAGCCACACAGCTCTGGGTGAGTTCCTGCCTTAAACTAACACAAGCAAAAATAACACACCACACATAGGCCCACTCTGTACACACACCACAAACACCACGCACACACACACACACACTCACAGACTCTAAACCTGTGCCCTAATATTAGATTCTGGGAGAAACACACATACACACAGGGATGCACACACAGTGTGTGACCTGGTCTTGTTGCAGTGGGGAAGTGGGACTGCTGACCTGGGGTCAGAGGTGAGAGACTATGGGAACAAGGGGGGCCTGTGGTGTCAAACTGTCAGCTTCATGACAAACTGGCCCCTGCAATATAAACATACGCACAAACATGCTCTCACACACATGCATACACTCTCATACACACACATAGACACACACTGCCCGGGACAATACACCGGAGGAAAACACACAATACCCCCAACCACTCTACAGGGAGGCTGAAACAATATCACACACACACACACACATGCATCCCTATACTGTACACACAGGGGCACACACAGGGACATTGTAGATACACGTTCACACACAGCCAGAGACACACAACAACACACGGACAGCTAGAGTTACACACAAATGCACATACACACAGACAAAAGATGCACAAAGACACACACAAAGCTAGAAACACACACCCAAGAGACTCACACAAACTCACTTACAGCCAGAAACAAACAACTCTAAACAGAAAATTGGATGTTAGCCCATGTATTAGGGCAACAGGAGGAAGAAAATACCAACCAATGCGCAGGTCATTGCATGCATGTAAGACTCCAGCATGGAAAATTCCAGCCCTCCAAAGGAGGCCGTTGCAAAGAGGATTACCTGTGGAGGTCTGGTTCCCTCTAGTGTTCACCCCTACACACTGCAGAGTGTTTATCATGTACACCTAATGACCGTGAAACCAACACTAAATCATCTCTATTGTCTCCTGTCCTGTCTAGAGGAAAGTGAAGATAGAGGTGCAAAGTTTCAAGCCGAAATGTGCTTTCCATTTTAAGTCACCATCACTTGCCAGTGATCCCGGCACGCATTCCATCAAATGAATCAACGTTTTTTGATGGTTAGGCGTGTGTGGGATGTGTGAGATGTGTGTGTGTGTGTTAGTATGTATGGCATGGTTGGCAGTGCGGATCTTAAGAGGCCAACAGCATGTCTGTGTGTGTGTGTATTCTATCCATCCGTGGTCCAGTCTCGTCAGTATGCATGTCTATCCCTCTCTGGTCTGCTTCTCATTCCACAAACACTTCCCTGGGGCCCTTTCTTCTCCTCCTCCTCTCTCTTGCTCTTTACCCCCCCCCCCCCTCTCCCCAACCACCCCCCACCACTCTTTCCCCTCACTCGCTCCCTCTATTGCCCCGATCTTTTTAACCCCCCGTCAACCTGTTTTTCGATCCTTTCTCTCTCTACCTCTCTCAAACTCTTATTTATTTCTCCCTCCCTTTCTCCTCCTTTTTTTGTCTCTATCTATCTACTTACTTTGTAAGTCTCTCTCTCTCTATCCTCCACCCATTTCCCTCCCCATCTCTCTCCTTTCTTGCCCCCTCTTCGCTTCTCCTCCTCTCTCTCTAGACTGCAGTACAAGGGAGCTGGTACTTTTCCACTGCAGGCTCCTTTTCTCCCACTCTCTTCATGGCCCCCCTTTTACATCCCTGACATTTACGGCTTTGCTCCATCCATCCTACTCGGTCTGACCATCCTCCCTCCCTCCGTCCTTCATATTTCCTTTCTCTTTACTCCTTTCAATCTCTGAATATCTCTGACCATCAAAGGCCTGGGACAGCCCTGTTGTAACCATGCCAACAGGCCATCCCATCATGCCCCTCATGCCCCTGGCACCGTGGCAACTGCCCCTACAACTGCAAAAGCCTATTCCCTCTCTTCATCCTTTCTCCCCTCTCTCTCCCTCTCTTCCCTTCATACCGAGATGAAAAGATCTTTGGCTTTCCAGAACTATTATGATGGAGGCAGAAGAGAGAGTGGGTTGGAGATATCCTGAATGCATGTTTTAAGTGTTAAGTCACCCTTAAGGAGAAGACAAATCAATAATACCTGTCTCAAACAAGCCTACAGCATGGGTGTCATGGTGTATTGTGTTGGTATGAGCCAGAGCTTAGAGGTGAAGACATATCAAAGCCTGGCCTAACAACTGCAGCCATTCATTACAAACCACAGGCTTTCCCATGAACAGAGACTCAATGTGAAAGTCTCCTTTATTTAAACATGTTGAGACAAGATCTTTTCACAAGCCTTTGAAAGTGGCACTGTATGCATAGCTTGAAATATATAGAAATAAAACAATGTAAAGTAATATATGCATACTTTCAACCAAAAAAAAAAGAAGGAAAAAAAAGAAATGTCCATACAAATGCATAACATAATATTAATAATCATATAGATTATTCTAGAAACCCATAAATCCCTCTGCCCCAAACCCCTCTGCCTGCCTTCCCTCCTTCCCTCTCTACCCTCCCTTCTGCCTGGCAGCTGTGAATCCAGGGCTTTATTTCTCTATCTCATCCCTCCATCCATGGAGCATCGCTCTCTCGCTGTGTGGTTACTGTGCCAAAGGTCATGGGGCTGGGCTGGCTGGCTGCCTGGCTGAACTAGATGGTTGACTGGAGGTGCTTGCTGGCTGTCTGGCCGGCTGATCTGCTGGCTGGCTATGAGTCTGGTTTGGGAGCATGGCTGACTGGCTAGTTGACTGGCTGGCCTGTAATCTGACTGGCTGGTTGACTGTAGTCTGGGCTGGCTGGCTAGATGTTGCTGAACCCTCTTGTTTTCACCCTTCTATGTAATTTGTCTGACCTGGTTTGAGCTTTGCCAGTAGTGATAATCCAGCAAACCACCCCAGACTCCCTCTCCTCTCTTTTCCTCACGTTCTCACCCTCTCCCTCTCTTTGTTTCTCTCACTTCCTCTGTCATATAGTCCTGCTGTTTTTCTCCCTCTCTGTCTACCCATATTTCTATTCCTCTCACTCCCCTCTCTTTCTATCCCTCTTTTGTTCCTTCCCTATTGATACCATAAGCAAAAGTAGGAGAAACACACAATAATGAAACACAAACATACGCACACACATAAAACACACACACAGACACACACACTAAACAAAGGATCAGGAGTAACGTCCTGCCACCATTATTACACAAACTCAGATTCTATGAACTGATCTCAGTTCAACTTGAAGAGACTGAGCCTTCTCAGAAAGCTGCAGCAGAGAGCAGAGCATCTGTCCACAGTTCTCTCTTTTGGAACAAACCAAACAAAGACCGTAATAGCTCACACACACTCCTCTTCGAATTCTAATCTCCTATCCATGTCACCAGCAGTTTTCTAACTAGCAACGCTCCGTTCACCCCTGTTCTGTGCATCTCCTGGGTGCTGTCTCTACTCTAGTCGGACAAAAGAAGACCTTCTGTCTCATTAAAAACACACTTCCCTCCATCCAAAAAGAACATCACAACAACAAAGAGGAAGCACCCCGAGACCCACCTAGTTTCCTAAGGAGGGGGGCTGGTCTGTTTGTGGGTCAATGTCACACATTTAATTAATCACACTCTAGTGTTTATGACCGTAGCTGCAGAGCCCAGTTGAACAAACATAATGATCTAATAACTATGTGTAAAAAATGAAAGGTATCATGGGGCTCAGATCTCCCTGCATTCATTTCCACTTGAACCTGGGCAAGAGCTGCTCGTTTCAGACGAGGATAGTCTGAAAGCTATTTGGAAAGCTATACCTATTCGGGTGCCAAGGGATTACACAGGAAAAGAAGCCTGGGTTTCTATCCCTTTCTCTTCCCTTCTGCAAACACAGAACTAAACCCAGGCTCACTACTCAACATCAAAACAGTGAGAAGCTGGTCTTGTCTTACTTCTTGTTCAGGTTAGGACTGGAGGGCTAGCCTACAATGGTGTTAGTAGGCCTACAAAACCCAGAGAAACAGCCTCCTGTCTGTGTCCAGCAGGCCAGCACTGAGAGCCTTTCATCCCACAAGGCCAGTGAACACAGCAACCACAGACAAGCAGCCAATTTAGTCTGCCCACCCCTTTCATAGACTCAGAACAAATACTTACTATTGTTTGTGTGTGTTAAAGTCTGAGTTTGTGTGTGTGTCTGTGTGTGTTGGAGAGCATGTGTGTGTGTAAGAGTATATGTGTGTTTATGAGAGTGAGTGTAGTCGTGAGAGAGTGTGTGTGTTTGTGAAAGAAAGAGAGCGTGTGTGCGTGCGTGCATGCATGCACTGCACTCCAACATACATTGAGTCAACAGGTTTCAATGAGACACCCTGTCCAAACGAGCCCTTGGTGACCTTATGGCGGAATCTGCTTATGTTGACCAGGCCCGCTGAACTGCATAGCTAAGCAGTTTTGCCCCCAGAGTGTTAACCCCAGTGTTGTGGGAACTCAACCCCTCTGACCCCCCCCCCCCTCCCCCCCCCCCCCCCCATCACCACTAGTGCCACCATAATGCCCCCTCCCCAATGGACCTTTTATAGACCTGCCCCCCTTCACCCCTTCACCTCTAGCCCTCTTCGACCCTGGGGGAACACAACACCACACTCGCCCCAGCACTGCGACCCACAGTGCTGCTTGCCCTACATACCCACTCAAGGCAGTTGGGGAAGGGGGTGGGCCGGGGGAGCTGGGAGTGGGGGTTGAAAAACAAACAACTGCAGTATGACATTGTTTTGTGTTCCCTTTGCAAGAAATGATAGCGAGATCAATGGTGTGCCAGGAGATAACAGGAGTTGAGTGTGGAAGCTGCCATGATGCACCATGCATGATCCTCATGCACTCTACTGAACCACAGCATACCTTGTTTGTCATGTCATCATATTCACTACAACCATCTCCAAATCCCCTCTTTAAGGCACAGAACAAACATTTATGAAGGTATACACACAACCTTGTTATCTGGTCTTTGCATGTTAAAAACAGGTTGCACGTATCATGATGGGAGTTGACAGTCTACATACTGTAGACTGTATGTAGACTGTCATTCGCTGACAAGGAGGGGTGAGACCGTGGGACTGGAGAGCAGACTCATAAATGCAGCCCTGGCAGGCCTTCCAAATACAGCTTAGCACAATGTGGAAATACCAGACGGTGCACTACCCACCACCCCAGTGCAACACAGTATAAACCACTGTCTCTCTCGGCCTCTCTCTCTGTCTTCCTCTTGCTCTATATTTCTTTCTCTCTTTCTCTCTTTCTCTCTTTCTCTCTTTCTCTCTTTCTCTCTCCCTCTCTCTCTCTCTCTCTCTCTCTCACTCTTTATCCCCCTCTCCCGCTCTCTTCCCTCGTGCAGTACACTTCCGTATAATCCCAACTCAAAACAGTCTTTAGCCTCTGGATAACCTGTCATCTGCAGCAGCAGTTTCTTGTTTGGGATTCAGACAATACTTATAGCAGGGAAAGGATACAAGGCCTGCTCAGTACTCTGGCTTTCTAGCTCTGTGTAGGATAACGTGCTGTAACTACCCCTGAATCCTGTCATGATACCATCTGCTTATGACTCCAGCCGTGGTGCACCCCTGATAAGTCTGTAAGTGTACGCTTTAAGATCACATTGGGTGAACCTTAATAGTGACGGATAGTGATACGTTGCCAGAGCACACATGTAATAATGCAACAATCTGAAGGTAATAACAGTCCATTATTGAAAGACTGTAAGCTTGTTACACACAAGGAGAACAATTACCATGTTGCCTCGGTTAAATGGGTTTGTATCCAGCTGATCAAATCCAACGCCTGGTAAATGCTCACTTAAACGTTGTATCACTTCCACATAAAAAGCACATTGGCTTTTATGTAGAGCACTTTTGGGAGATAAATAATAAGTACCAGGAAAAAACTTGAGGGTCACAGTGCGCTCATGGTGCTATAGGTCCTACCTGTACACTCTGCAGAAGCCACAGGCAACGCTCTTTGACATCAACGAAGGGGCAACGCTTGGATAGCATGAGGAGACGGGCCAAGACGTCGTTCAAGTCGCTCGTAGTCTGCCCGGTCCCGGCGGGGGGAGAGGGTTCAGAAACTGGCATTGGACCGATGCTCTCCACCTTCCGCATCACCTCCTGACGTATGTGCTCCATCGCCGCGTCCCTGGAGCTAGCGTCGCGGCTGCCAAGCGCATCCCATCTTCCCGCGGCTTCCTGGTCCTCTTGATCGTCCATCATATTCATATTCTAGTAATTCCTCCTGTTGGGCTAATAGAAAGAACAACACACTGAGCAAAATGAAGAAACATGTTCCCCGTTCATGAACATAGGCTATAACAGAGGTTGTTTAGCAAACTAACAGTACGGCAGTTGTGCACTCATGTTGTGGGACAATAAGTCAACTTTCCTCAAACGTTTAAGCTTGTTCATTGTGACAGTGATCATGGCAACACTTTGTATTTGTCTCATTCTCCATTTCATAAAAGCTGTTCCACGTCTACGGAGGGCACTGCATATTTGCATAGCTGCAATAAACAACCCGCTACCAAAACAAGTACAGTACATACCGTCTATATTGCATTTTTCTAATTATTTCTGACTCAGTCAAACCACCATTCAAAGGTGACAAGCATTAAGGATATATAACTATTGCCAGAGGAATCAGTCCATACACACATACATGAGGATAACTGAGAATCAAAGAGTGCCATTGAAAAATTCTTACTTTATTCGCATAATTTAGATCGGTAAGTCTTGCAGCCGTGGGACGTCTTCGCTCTGCATCGAATAACCCGAAACAGAATTTCTACACAGTGGACTTGGGTTGACATTGATTGACAAAGTAAGCGTCCAATCGGCAGACAAATACCACAGTGTATGCGGAGTTTATGTAGATCTCAACCAATGAGCGTTGTACAAGGCGTTCCTCATGTTGTAGCAAGGGTCCATGGGAGTTTGATTCTTTCAAAAAACGCTCGATCGTTCAATAGCTAATTAAATGTGACCATTTAAAACTACAACTCCCGGTTTTGCTGGCAAAATGTTCGGGAGTCGGTGCCCCCCCCTCTCCTTGTTTATCAGAAAACATCCTTGCACATTCGTGAAAAAATAAATGTATATTTGCAAACAAAGACAATGGGTGAAATGATATTATTTTAACAGTTTAGAGGCAGAGATCAATATAATATCAAATACTAGTGACAGTTTTTTGAAAAATTTAATCATTCCATAATTGTATTACACACAGTTTGGTCGTGCATGCATATTTGGTTGATAAAGAGGATGATGCTATTTTGATGGGGAGGAAAATGTTGGCTAGGGGTCCATGCAGTACAAAACAGCAGTCTGTCCTGTCAAGCAGCAGTCAAATGCCCTAGACTTGAATGAAGCTCCTGATGGCAGATTGCTTCTTTTTATATCTTGCTGACTCATGGTAGGCCTAATTATTATCCACACATACTTCATAAGCAGCTGTGTTGTGATCACCGTGCTGGCACATACACACAGAAATACACAGACACACATCTGATTCTTGAGTAAACCAAGGGAAATGTGTTTGAGAAAAAACTTTTCATGTCGCCAAAGGACTTAATTAGTTTTCACACTGTTACTTGGTTTAACTATACATATATCAAATATCAGTGTGTGTGTGTGTGTGTGTGTGTAGTGGGGTTAGGGGGCGTATGTGTGAAAAATGTTACACAACAGAGATATATGACTTCAATCCCTCAACTCAACGCGCTGGTGCGCAGGCGGAACCAGGGAGCGGTAAAGGGAAAGCGGTGGAGGGAAATTTAAAAACGGAGAACCTGCCGACTACTGAGAAGCTAGCAGAACTCTACAGTAGGAAAGATGGCTGGCTAGCTAACTAACTGGCTAAGCATTAGATTTGTTTTTGTGATTTCAAAAGTTTATTGGCTTTCATCTTCAACCGTACAGCATTATGGAGTTTTATCAAGATCAGGTTAGAAAGACATTCTAGCAACTTTGTTTACACTAAAGTTATTACCTAACTAGCTAAAATAGCGAACTTGATGGCTTTTGTGTTAGCTAGCTACATGTCATGTCGTTGGGGTTAGCTCTAGTGCAGTAACATTACAATACATAACTACGTCAAAGGTTTTGTCAGCTAAAGCAATTAATTTGTTTTGCTTGTGGCTTGTGTTCCTGGAACGTTCGTTGTGTGTTTCCAAGCTTTTTTTCAAACTGTGTCGACACATGTCCAGCTAGCTATATAACTAGATAGCTAGCTCTGGCACGCTTTTCTTTAGTTCCCACACTACCGGAGTTAATGGTGTGATGTTGTCATTTCGTTCAATATAACTGTGGTGAATTCATTGTGTAATTTTGAAGTAGGCTAGTTCGATGTTATTCTACAAGTCCACTGTCTCAATCCGTTCTAGGTTCTCGACTCTCCATCCAAAAACAGTTACATCGGGAGTTACTACAAGCCCCCGGACAGGATTCTTCCTCCCTCACGTGTGCAGGGACCTCCTACTCCCCATCCCAACAACATGAACCGGGACCGCACTACACCTGATGCTGGCAGCAAAGGTAGAAAATAAAAATCCAGAAATAGTTCAACCTTTTTCATCGTCCTTAATGTCATAGTCAATCATATCATAATCCTCAATGACTTGCACATTACAAACCAAGCTTTTGAGTAATATCTGCAAAAATAAAAAAACAATTCGATGCTATGGTTTCTGTCTGCTCTTTGAAGACTAACGGTGTTGTATCATATATCCCGCAGCTGTCATCACTGCTCTCAAGACCCTCCAGGAAAAGATCCAGCGCCTGGAACTGGAGAGGAAGCAGGCTGAGAGGAACGTCATGCAGTTCTCCCAGGCTGCCCACAGCTATGAGAGCTCCTGCACCGTGCAGAAGCAGCATCCTCACCGCTCTGCAGAAGCTGACGTCTCCAGGAAGAAAGGTAGCTGAACGGACAGGAGCCCAAGTGGGATCTCTGATTCCCGGTCCATCTTGTATTTGAGATGTCTAATCGTGTATGTGTGAACAGAACTGGTGGGCCAGCTGCAGTCGGCTGAGGCCCGCTGTAAGCTTCTGGAGAAGCAGCTGGACTTCATGAGAAAGATGGTGGAGAATGCTGAGAAGGACAAGAACGCCCTGACCGAGAAACAGGTGATGTTCTCTTCCTTGTCTGCGCCGCTCCTCCCACTCAGCCGGCTTGAGATCAGAGACCGGAGAAGACAAAGCCGGCACTTGTTGAACTCGACAGAAAATGCTTCCAGTCTTTTGACTTGTGTGGAGCCTCCTCATCTGCGTCTTTGTCCCACCGGCAGGCCTCCCTCCAGAGGCAGTGGAAGCAGAGCAGCCCAGAGGACCACGTCCAGCTGGAGAAGCTGGAGATGCTGGAAAGGGAGTGTCTGAAACTGAACAAGACTCAGTCCATGGCTGCAGTGAGTGGGTTTCTCCAACACAACCAGAAACCACCTGCCTCCTTCTTTGTTTCAAGTGTCGTTTGCCTGGAACTTGTGTCGACCTGTAATTCTGCTGGAGAATGTCAGGCTATCTTAGTTCTCTTATTTCTCTCTTCTTCCTCAGAGGAAGATTGAGCTGATGGAACAGAAACTGCTGGCAGAGGAACATGAACGCAAACTAGTAAAGGAGAAAGCAGATGAGGTATCTATAACCTGTCATTCTCACACAAGCTCGGTAGCTGTGGGGAATCTGTCCTGTAACTCGGCCTGTTGGGGCTGTTTTTGTCCCTAGCTGCAGAGGGAGCTGGAGAGCAACCTCCGTCTGTGTCCCTCGGTCTTTGAGGAGGTCAAACCAAAGAAGAAGAAGAAGAAATCCAGCGTACGTCCCCTGCTAAACATCACTTTGAGAAAAACTGATGGATTATTATGGATATGTACTGAATGTTTTTTGCAATATAAGACACAATGATGGCAATGGCAGGGACATTACACAAAAAGAAAAGCATGAAAGATAAACCAAAACTGTGAGGAATCTACATGCAATCTTGCCATTCAACATGACTCTGTTGTCTTGGCATGTCTCCCTCAGAAAAGCAGCTCCATGAGACAGGATGCCGTAGTGCCACCAGGTGTCCCAAAGCCCAAACTGCTGCCCTTCGTAGCTGGGACGGTGAGTCTGAGCTTCACCTAGGTTCCCATGAGCGTCCCATGAGCCTTTGAATATATTGTGGAGGTCAATTACTTACCCCCCCCCGTCACCCTCTCCCCATTTCAGTCGACCAGCCCCAGCCACTCGGTGCACGCCAACATGCAGAGTGTTCTCCACATGATGAAGCACCACCAGCCCCAGCTGTGCGAGAGGGTGCGCTCCGTGCGCCGGTCCGGCTGTGCGGCCAGGAGGGCCCTCCACAAGTCCCTGTGCTCCTCCCCCTCTCCCCCCAGCCAGGACCCTGGGCCTGGACACGCAGCTCCCTCCCTGGGCTCCCTCTCAGACCTGCTGCTGGCCTTACAGGATGAACTAGGACAGATGAGCTTGTAAGTATACCTCAGGGCATCTACATAGCCCCTAGTACCACATGCGAATACTGTGCACACATTGTAATGTGTCTGCGTGTGTCTGCCAGTGAGCACCAGGACCTGGTTCGTCAGATAGATGAGGCTCGAAGGCTGGAACTGAGGGAGGACCTGGAGAGAGAGCTGGAGCTGCTGGTGAAGAGGATGGAGGAGAAGGGAGCCCAGATCAGCAAACTGCGCAAACACCAGGAGACCGTACGTACCGCACATGCACAATAGGAAGACTATGAAGATCATAGGAAGATAACCAAATCAACCATATTGTCTCCCGTCTTCTCCCAGGTCCACAAGCTCACACAGAACAAGCCCCAGAATGCTCCGCGGCGGCCGGCGACCAGTGAGGACGGCAGGACTAAGGCAGGGGTCGGGGGCGGAGCGCCGGCCCCCTCCCCAGTCAAGGCAGCGTCCAGACGGGAGGGGGCCAATCAGGAAAACCTGCGGCTCCTCAGAGAGACCCAGAGATTCTGCAGCAGTCTGAGGAAGGATGATGTCCGCTGGGAGTCGTAGACCCTGCATTAGCTCTCCACACACGTCTTCCTGCTCCCTCATCTTCCCTCATCCTCTGCACCTTGAGGTGGTCTCTGCAATAAAGTGGTAGCCAGGGTGGAAAGATGGAATTGTCTATGCAGCTGTCTGTCACTCAGTCATGTTGGAGCAGAGATGTGGTCCTGCATTGACCATATAAAGAGGTTGAACCGTAGTCGTGATTTTTTGTAAAGGATCAACTCTTTGACCGGGTGGCTGGGAAGGACCAGCTCGTTCAGCACTCTGTCATACTCTGTACTTCGCCAAACGAACAGTTTACTATTTTTATATATATTTTTTTTTTAGGCTGAATATGACAAATGAATGTATGATGTTTGAAGTCAAATCATTTGCTGTAGAGGATTCTGTCCATTTCCTATGTGTTTATATGTCTATTTTATGTGTGCTTTTATACTTTTGGTATTTAATTTGTATTGTACATGCACAGATATCATATAAAATAAATGAGATTTGAGTTGATTAGCATAGTGTTTTGAATGTTTGGGGCTAATACTAAGCTCTGTCTTAATGAATGTGTACACCCTCTTTCTCCAGATATGTGAAGCCTCTCTGAAGGCTCGCCATATGACCAGGCCAGATGACTGCCAGGTTAGCAGGGTTAGGCTCTGGACTTGAGCATGTGAGAGTTTGCTGTGACTCCCCAAGTACAGGAAATGTATGATCCAATACTCCCACCACGACACTAGGTGGCAGTAGCTAGCTAGGAAGGTGACTTCAGTGCTCTTTTAGTTAGGTTTTTATATGATCTCACATTTGTATTGCATGTAAATATAAATTGTCATATTCATAGAAAATGACAATAGAAGATGGCTGCAATGACATGATTCTATCTCTCAGTCCACATTGATTAACAGCAGTAGGTATCTATCAGAAAAGCCTCCGCTCATTATCGGTCACACTTGACACATCAAGACATCTTGCTCTATAACAAGGAAAACATTGTATGGTTATGCAACCCCCATATCACTCTGAGGCTTGCAGGTGTAGGACAGCATCTGTTGGAGCTTGTGTCAACATCAACAGATGGCCGACTGCAGCAGCAGATAAACTAAAGTCTGACCACAAGAGTATTACACAGAAAGCACCGGGAATACTGTGCACAACCACATCAGGGAGAGTGCCTCTTACCTTTTATACGGTTGGAACATATCCAACTGCTGACTCATTATTTGCATTCATGTGTGTTTGGTTAGATCAGGAAAAAGTGAAATATGTCAAATTGTATACAAGATCAAGACAGCAGGACGCCCTGGACTCATCAGCCTTCTGACTCATCATGGGGGGACATCAGATGACACACACACACCTTGTCATGGCCAGTTTGTTTCACTTCCATAACCCTCGGATATCTGATACAGGCTCCTTGGCCATTAGATACAGGTTATGGTGTCCTGTGAAATTCGGACCTCACTGTGTTAGAAAGAGATAGTGAATGGCTGAAAAGAGGAGTACAGGGGGGGGAAAAAATCACTGAATCCATTGCTTTGTCTTGTTCTGGTTCATTAGATTAGTGATGGGGAGCTGGACGGAATAAATCCTGTTAACCCAGAGGAGCTCCAGACTACTCTTTGCCTCCCTCTTTCTCTCCTCAGGACTCCACATCTCACTAATTTACCTCAAACCCATATGTCTCCTATCCCTTCTCCATGCCACCCAAGTTCTCTCCATCTTGACGCTCTCTTGCCCTGAACATTAAGCAGATGAGTTCAGTAGCAGGGTCTGTGTAGGTGGGCCAAGTTATGCCATCTCTCCCATGCCAGCCGGTCCTGGCACTGTGGGTGTGTGCCAGCAATACAAACAAACAATCTGAATTCTAATCTCCAACATTATACACCGCATCAAACACAAGAAGGAGCTGGTTCACTGGGAAGTCTGAGCCTCCAACGACTCGGACACACTGTGGAGCCGTTCACAGCACACGAGTGACCTCAGGAAACTCACTGTCAGCCTGGGATTAGAACAAGCCTTTAAACTGAGTACGCTGGTCACTGAGGAACACAGGCCCAGGGATTTCTTACTGTCTTTTGAAACAGGGCAGCTGGGGTCTTGAATAAGACATGTGCCTGACTGAAATAGAGTCTGTGTGGCTCACCATCTCTGTCCAGGGAGGACTAAGTGTAGGGCGTCACAATGTTTTTCATGGAAAGCAGCATGAAGCAGAAAGACATGCTACTGGGTGCATAGAACGACAGCAGCTCTGGTTCTGGGAAAGAAGGGATCAGCCTTGGCTAGTAAGATTCTGCAGGAGAGCACCACTGGTGTCACAAATATAGAGCACTTCTGAAAAAAGCACATCTGCATGCAAATACTCACAGGCACAGAATTACTGTCTTTCTCAAATGCACACACTTCCCATCTAACTTGATCTCTTTGCCAAGTAAGAAAAACTTGTTATGGCCTTGGGTACTGGCTAAGTATCCTGTTTGAGACAATGGGAGATAGCAGACTTTGTGTGTGTGTGCGTGCACAAGAAAGAAGTGCAATATTTCCTAGTGGGTTAATCTCCAGTTTGGTTTATCCACAAATCCACAGTCCCAGAGTCACTGTTTTGCATATGACCATGACAGCAATACTCTGTACTTGTTTTCTGGAATATCCTGTTTGTGTTACCAAGTAGATACTGAGGAAGAGGACCCAAGTGGAAAAAAAAAAATGAAAAAAGCTAGGGTTTGGAGCTGGCCTCCAAACCATGACTCAGCACCTCAGCTCACCTCTCCAGCTTGATCCATCAACTCTCTTACAAGAGTGGGATTCAATGCCACGTAATCATAAACGTACAGATTGGCGGTATCTATTGCATGTCAGCAAGGAACACAGGTTAAGCTGTTCAATGGAAACAAGGCTTTCCTGTCAGTCCCAAGTCAAAACAAGCACTGCTCTGAAGACAACTTACAAAATGAAAAGTGAAACATGAAAATTGTACTACCTATATAAAGAACTCAGTAAACACAGAAACAAAGACGACGTATAACATTATTACAACTTTATTGATTTAACATCTTCAAACTAATTGCAAAACTAGAAAAAAAAAAAAAAAAACATCAACAAAATTCCAGAGAAAAGGGCCACATAAAACAAGCATAAAACATTAGCATAGTGAGATCTGTGGCATTGGCATGTCTTCATAACCTGTGTGTGTCCAAAACAATGCTAGGAAATGATAGCAATCAGACGAGTAATGGGCTTTTATCGGACATGTCATGACTGTACTGTATATGTGCACATGGTGAGAGAGCAAGGCAAGGGAATTTAAAAGTCTTTTTAGACACCGTCAGTTTCACAGGTAAGGGACTAATGACAGAGCCATAAAGATGCATCTACAGTCAAGAAAACACCAGAGATGTTGATAGGTGGATCTTGCTGGCACCAAATGTTTAGAGACCGCTACGTTCCAGGCTAGGATGTAGAATCCACTCTGTGTAGGAAAGTAGATCGAGTCATCATGAAATGTTTGTTGCCAGTGTGTGACCAGTTAGGTAGCAACCCTATACTTCTGTGGCTCTTGCTTGGTCATTCTCCCAAAATGTAGTCTGGGATACTGAAATGGTGGTTGCAAGAATAAAATAAAAGACATTCAAAGCAGCTTTCAGTTACAGAAAACATCTACTGACTTCACTCTCAACAAGGGGTTCAGAAAGTGCCAAATCCCTTTGATATTTAGTGGATGTGATAACGCCAGTCAACAAATAAAAACCCTTCGGATACATGTTCAACTGAGTAAGGCACTTTTCTTCAAGAGGTGCAAGGAGGGGTTGCGGCTTGACTCTCAGAGTGGGAAAAAAATGAGTAATTGTACCTGTTGCTATGGACACTGGGGTTGTTTTGGGATGGCAAAGCAGATAATGCTATCCCACATCTTACCGCCGGGGCTGGAGGAATGCAGCAGTTAATTGGTTAAAAGTTGGGGTGGAAAGGAGGGAGAGCCCAAAGCAGTTATCCACTGCTGATGCATTTAACCTATTCCTTCCCTTTGAAAGGAGGAGACAATGTTTATTGTTTGAGAATAGAAGCAGATGGCGCTGAGAAATATAAACTGGTTCTTAAACTTTCCGGTGGCGTTGGAGGTGAGGGGGTGTTCTTTGGCACATAGCCTAATAACATCAGGTGACTGGAGGTGGATCTTTAAAAGGCGTGATGATGGTGATCCAGAGTCTGGGCCTGACGAAGGCCAAAGAAGACATGCACTTACTGGATGACTTGCACTTTGTAGTTATCATAACACAGAACCAAAATATCAAGGTCATTAGTTGTTAGTTTATGTCCTTCCATCATTTGGCAAATATTTCACAACATTACGTGACAAGCATTTGTGTAATTGACTAGGATTTTGGCAGCAATATTAAAATAATAAGACAAGGCAAAGAATAGTACAATACAACAGCTTAGTCAGTGCAATGCACCATGTTTCAGACCAGGACTGCTGACTTTGGCTTCAAACCACATTACGGAGACGTGTTCTGCTGTAGCATACTGGCTAATAAAGAAGTGAATCAAGTGGTTCTTTCACATGTCTTCAGCCAAGAGAAAGAACATGCACCAATAGAAAACTAAAGAATCCGCTAGAATTTCACGCATCTGACATGCAATATTAGAGAAAAGAAGGGAAAAAAGAAGTCAGAACAAAAAAAAGGAAGAAGTCTCATCCCTGGCAAGCCACCACAAACCAACACTAACAAGAAAGTCAAAGCAACCTGGAACTCTTCAACTTCAATACCATTCAACTTCAACACAATTGGATCTTCGAGGTAACAGAAGGCCAGAACAGGGCAATTCTATGGACTATGAGGTGGGTAGGGGACAACATCTCACTGTTACCAGCAAGCTAATCAAAACACTTGACTTGTAAGCCAAACCATGTTGATGTTCTGACAGATAACCATTGTTTCGTTGTTGCAAGTAGTCAGCCTGAGAAACAGAGCTCGCTAGGATGCTACTGCCCATGGGGAAATAACACAAAAAGGGGAAGAAAATAGTGAATCCAGACACAATAATTTAAGAGCAGGTCTCTAAGTCTGAAACGGGGTGGTTCAATCCAATGTAAAACCACACAATGAAACTCACACTACTTCTCTGGGCCATGAAACACTATCTTCCATTCTCTTCAGGGGCAGTGTGCCTAACTTATAAATCAGTTTCCATTCATCAAGACCAAGTCTTCATTCAATTAAAGACTACTGTATCTTCAACTCTTCAGTAATAAAAGGCTATTCAGTCCAGCTGGGTAACTAGGGTTTATCTCTGAGCTCCAATACCAATATCAGCACCGCGATACCGTCCCTGTCTACATCTGCATCGACCAATGACAACGGCCTCAGCCAGGAGGAGGCGGAGCATCATTTTCATCCTATCCTATCACATCAATGTCACTTTGGACATTTAAACATTAAAGGCACTTTGCTGCTATCATTGTCCACGTTGAGAAGGTACACACTATTCTGATCTCTCTCCTCTTTCTCTTAGTGACACATGTAGAATTATACATTTATACTTAATCATTTAGACTTCTCTTTCATCTTGACCCCACACATCCATCGATCATGCCTGAACTTGGCTGATGCTGTGGTGACCTACTTCCTGTCAACGGCAGCCACCTTGATTGATAGACCAAAGTCAGCTAAGATGAGACAAGACCGGGGGGGTGGGGGGGGTGGGTGGGTGTTTGAGGGGGAGGAGTTTGGGGGTGTTGGGTGTCAACATGGTTTATTGCTTTGAGCTAATCATTTGACATGTGCTGTTGTCATTTGCAGGTCAAGGGTCATTGTGATCCCTGGCAGATCAACTGAGTCAAATGCACAACGGTGTTCCCGATGGAGAGTCTAACACAGACTCCTCACACACCGGAGGGCTCTGTTCAAAGGGCAGGCTTCAGTCTGGATGGACCATGGAGCACCGCTTCCATTTCCTGGTTGTCATTTTTTTGTGCAATACCCCCCCCCCCCCCCCCTTTCATGTTATCTATGGTACTCAGTCAGACGAGACCATAAACATATCTGTTTATAGACTTCAACCAGAATAGAAGCCATGCTCCACCATCCATAGTTGCCTGTGAAAAACACAGTAGTTGGGGACAGGGGTGGCGACAGTGACTCACACAAACAGTGTTTCCAAGACATGATCAGAAAAATTGCATGGAGGTTTGGTAGGCACTCTGAACGCTGTGGCAACATTATGCACCCAACAGAAAGGTCGGCTGGATTTTATAGCCAACTGAAATGTTTCTGTAAGTGACAGGCGGGTGAAACATTTCAATAAATGAAGCTATGGGGTACAGGAGGGAGGGGGGTTTAGCTGTAAATTAAGCTTTTTTCCTCCAGTCAGCACAAAGGAAAGCGAGTTTGACAGTATGACTAACCACATGATGGGGTAGGAGAAGGGAAGACAGCATGGGAGGGTGGGGGGCAATATGATGTCATCTATACTTGAATATGCCACTCTTGTGGTTTTTGTGTGCGGTATGTAATCCATAACCCAGGTGCGTGTGAGTGCCTATCAGGACTGAAAAGTAGAGGAAGGTAGCAGGCCTCAAGCACAAACTAGTACAGGTAGCTCAATGCCACAATGGCAATAGTGGTGAGGGTTAAAAGACAGATGACTTGGAAACACTGTTTGTTTGGGGTTGGGGAGAGATGCATGCTGGGTGGGTGTAGGGGGTTTATTAAGAGGCTCTAGTTGGCACATGGGGGGGCTAGTGGAGGGGGGTCAGGTGTGCTGCTTCACAGGGTGTGGTAGTTGCGGTCCTTAGACTTGCAGAACTTGTAGATGAAGAAAATGACAGCCTGGAGGCCCAGGACCAGGACGATCCCCCCGATGAAGCTCGCCGCGTCGAACGTCGAGTCCTTATGTGGGCCAGAAGTGGGGGTAACTGGTGCTACTGTGACATCTGGAGAAGGAAGATGCAGGTTATTCTACGGCCCAGAGACTGGAGGCTCTCACCAGGGGACAGCACACATAGCAAAACACACACACACATCACTTAGAGAATGAGGGTCTTAAAGTTTCAAGATATCCAAAGCAATGTTCATATTATGCATACAAGTACAGCTGATAATCAAAGACCAGAAGTGCACAGCTCTAACAGTATTGCAGTAGTTAGTGCTAAGGAACACTCTGTATTTTAACCAGACATCTTAACTACAATATTATAGGACAGTGCAACAATACCATCATATCTCAAGTACAACTTTTTAAGCAATTCCATAAGGGCAGTCTGTTACAATACAGTCAGTGTTTCCTTTGTGTGTCATCTAGAGACGATCCGGCCAAGTTGGAGTTCAGTATTCAACTCTGCTTGTGTGATGTGCTACCATTCTGTTCTAGTATAGGTGGAGGTACTCACTGGAGGGTGGGGCCGTGGAGACAGGGATGGGGACAGTGGTGTTTGGGGCGGTGGTCGGAGTTGCCGTGGAGATGTTGGCAGCAGCTGGGGCCCAACAGAGGCACATCAGGTCAAAGGTTTGCTCACATTAGTTACATTACACCACCATCTTAGTTCCACTGACAAGACAACCCCATTTAGACCCTGTGTGTGTGTGTGTGTCGGTACACAATGTCAGAGGCCTAAATAAAGCAAAGCAACGTTTAAGCCAATGAACACACTGGGAGCTCAATGTGCCCCTTCTAGAAAGTCCTAACCACTAACAGATGTTCCTGCAAACACAAAAAGGTCCGCTCACCAAGAAGCACAAGTGAAAGCAAAGGTCAAGGGTCAGGGTAAAGCTTCAAGGCAGGACTCACCTGTGGTGGGAGCCACGGTGCTGCTGTTAGTGCTGTTGGTGGTCGGGGCGGGGCTAGGAGCAATAGTAGTGGGGGCGGTGGTTGGGAGGGTGGTCGAGGGAGGGTCAGTAGCTGCTGAAGTGATTAACACCAGGACAGGGTGTGAGAAGGGGACACAAGAGAGAGACCGCCAGGTTAACAAGATGTGGGACTTGGTTTTCAAAAGTTGACAAAATTGTTCACACCCTCCAAATTGTTGTGGTCCTATAACAGGATGAGTGAAGATGGGAAGAGGAAAGGAGGGAGGGAGGGCATGGATGAAGTTCAGGGAGGTAAGCATTTGAAGAACACTGACACACAAAGAAACAGGTGGCATGACAACATGAAGAGGAACAGAAAATTAACATAAAGGAAGTAGCATAGATTTGGAAGTGCCATTCTATCTAGTGAGGCCCCAATTGCATTCTCTTGAAATCCTTACTTCACCACATCCTTGAAGTGATCTCTGATATACAGTAATACTGAGCAGGAAATTCAAGTTTATAGTTGGCAGCAAAGCATATCATATCAATGATTTCTCCAAGAAAAACTGTATAGAAAGATGCATTGTTTTGCATGCGTCTGCTTTCAGACAGCCTGGACCTGCTGATGGTACTGGTCCTTACCTGCACAGGTGGAGTTAAAGCACATCTCCGGGTTGCTGGTCACATTCACACAGGAAACATTGCTGACACCGGGAGTAGCTTTGACTGACCACAGGGCACAAACACAGAAGACATGTCAGCATATCTGGAGACAACGTCTCAACATGTGATCGGCACACAGCATGTGTTCACACAAGACCCCAATCAGGCCTGACAGTGAAGACAGTTCTGAGCTACAGGCATTGTGGTCTACGCTGAACATAAGAAAATCCATAAAAAGGTCATACATTATATTATCTCCAGTAAGTGTGTGTGTGTGTGGCTGTGTTCGTGTCACTGCCATCAGACCATCTAACTGTGAAACTCCTGAGTCATATCCTGCATGTTCAGGGGGCTCCCTCTGTGGTTCCATTGCTGATAGGCTAACCCTGGCCTATGGCTGTGTAATGCGAGTAAGAGACAGAGAGGGAAAGAAAGTTTGGGACTGAGAGACGTGTGGTTCAAGTGACGACTTCATCTAGCCAAAAAATTCTTGCCTCTCCAAAACACTCTCCCATGGCAACTTGAGACTGACTCCTAGCCTGACTGCCAGTCATCCAGTTCTCCATTCAGGCCAACAAAGAGGATAGCATTTACTGGTCACCACCTGAATACAAAAGCCATTCTCCTACAAGATTTGTAACTGCAGCATTTTGTATGTTTCATTGTCCATACATTATGAACATCCCCATCCACAACTCATGACCACACATTTCAAGGGAACCTGAATCAAACTACGTGAAGAAATGGACAAAACACACTGCTACCATCCTCCACTGGAACAAGTCAGTCAGATATTCTCTGCTTATCAGTGACAAAGACCTTCACATGGTCAATGACATGCTTGCTAGGCAACCGAGGACAGAGCACTGAGTCATCTTGGCCACTGAAGAAGTCTCCACCATGCATGCCTCGCTGCTAACATATTAACATAGGTAGATATCAACATATTCTTGCAGCTAGACAAAATAAGCAGCTAGACATCAACATGGCCAAGGTAAACACGGTCAGATATCAATATAGGCCCGTCTCAAACCTAGGCCTTTACCTGGGGGTCTGCGGCCACCCAGCCAAGCAACAAGACTGACCCTGAAGCTATCTGCTGTGTTGTGTGTGTGTGGTACGTAGACGGTTTCCACTGGTCGCTCTCGCTCTCACACATACACACGTGAATGTGAACTCAGAAGCACGGGTTCACTGCTTGGGTTTGCAGAGCTATAGAGAGGACTGCAGGAAGCTTCCAGAACCAGACCACAGTCTGTCTGAGAAACTGCCTCAAGGCTGATAATCAATATGATATGGCTGTGTATCTTTTTCTACCCAGTGATTGGACACAAGCATGTGTGTGTATGTGTAGGTCTGCCACATTATAATACAGCCTCCAGAACTAAACGTGCTTGTGACGCCAAAGCCTTGTTCACACTAAATCCCTTGACCAGAGATAGATGTGGTAATAACAGTGAGGTAGAGTTGGCCCAGGGCACTAGCTCATCTGACCTGCCTGTTCTTTACAACAGCACATCCACGGACAGCTCCCACACATCCAGCAGGAATCGTTACCTCTGGTTTTAAGATGTCTTGTTTGAGTTCATACCTCATCAGTGATCTCTTGTTTGGCTTGAGAGAAGCATTAGAGCTGGTCTATGACTTAATGCGTGGTGGAGATTGTAGGGAGCTGCTGGTCCCACTGGGGTTAGGGGCAGCATAGGGCAGCTGGGGTTAGGATCAGCATCTGGTGGCTGTGACTCGTTAGTTGTGGTGTGTGAATCAGTAGACTCTGAGCTGCAGTGATTGTGGGAAACTTGATAACACTGTTCTGGGAACCCACACCCGTCCTTAAGACAAATTTATGGTCAGTGACACACTTATAGTATAGCAAGTCTAAAGACCCAGAATGACATAGAACTGTACATCTTGTTGGTTCTGTCAAATTTGCCAGCCAAACCATTATACACAGAGCGAGAGAGAGAGTTGGTATTTGAACCGTTTATCATGTGACCTATAAAAATGCATCAATTGAACTTTGACCTGGAATGAGTCACCTGATTGCTGCAACGGTTGGCGGACGAAAAACAGGAAATGTATTAATAAACGTAATAAACCATGATGAATACAACCTCTCAAGAGCAGCCTGCTACCTGCTTCACCAGCAGAAGGCACACACAACCCCTGTTCTGTATTTCAGCACTATTCACCAGTGGCTCAACAGTCAGAAAGGCCCAACAATACAATGCTGGGGTTTTGTCTTCCACGTCACCAGTCTAACTGGAAAACAATTACTGGAGTTATGGTAACACCTGGTCAGTCCTGTCGAACCACTCAGAGCTGAAATAGGATCCAGTCGGGCCCATTTCACACTGGGAGGCCAAGCAGGAGGAGGGCGTTGGACCTGGCTCACCCAGTCACTACTGCTGGGGGAGGGGCCAATGCCAAGTTTCCTGTCGGGTTTCCTTTTTGTAGCAAGTGTAACATGTAGGAAAGAGGTTCACGTCACAGGTTCTGTCATTTTGTGCGTTTAAAATCTCAATCTATTAAATAATCTCCTCCCTTCTGGGTCCTTCATCCCATGGTTCACTTTCGTTTGCGCTCTCTCCTTCTGAGAATACTGTGCTTCATCTTCTGGCTTCCTCTCCCGTAGCTCTTTAGATTCATTATCACCACATGACCAGTGCCACAACAGCCACCTGTGTGCCTGTCCGTGTGTACAGTCACAATTTACATACGCCTGTCAACACACACACTTATCTTTGTTAAGCACCATAGTTTGACGTCATGCTCGTCTTTTCACAAGACGGCTTGAGGTCTCCTCTGAATACACTACAAGACTCGCCTCCTCCAACATGTACTCAAGATAATCACACTATCCTCCCTCACGCAAGCCTTCTTGCAACAAATCCAAGTCCAGTCCAGTCGGTTATGAACTTCCACTCCAATCCCAAGCCTGGCTACAGCTACTGGCTGTAGCCAGTTATGATCTTTGCCTGGCTATAACCATCGATTAAAAATCTGCCGGCCTAACCTCTATTCAAAAGTCTGGTAACATTAATAGTATCCCAGTGTTTCCCACACACAGACTAATTTGTGGCGGTGCGCCACAGAATCAACACCGGCCGCCACACATTGCGTTTCGTAAAACATTTTTTTTTAATCGCTATTTAGGTTCAAACACGCAGCGTATTCGTTCAGCTGCATTTCCTTTCCCCTGCTCTCCCTCCGTCTCTCTGTCACTCATGCGTCTTTCCCACATATGCACACAGTCACTACGTCAGCACACGTTAGCAACAATGCATACACATGCCGTTCTAGTAAGACCGACAGATATCAGCGAGCCTTCAGCATTAGTGCCGTAGCTAAAAGTCGAGGAAAGTTGAGGCTACTTTTCGCTAAGTACCTTACTCACATTTACATTTAGTCATTTAGCAGACGCTCTTATCCAGAGCGACTTACAGTACTCGAAGTTTCCCCTTCGTTCTTTTGGTGAGAAGTCTCAAGAGCTAGCTACTTACTCGGCGTCATGGAGCCAACCAGTTAAATAGTTGTTTACCACTAGCGTTGCTACATGCATAATGCAGAAATGATGTTAGTTGTTGTTAATTTGTGAAGGTGTGAATCATTTTGGATTAATATTTAATGTAACAAATTATTAACAAATTAACTGTGTAACGAATTATTAACGAAGGAATTATTACGACACGACCCCCCCCCCCCCCCCCCCCCCCCCCCGGTCTGACAACCCCCACCCCTCCCCGCCACAATTAGATTTCTAATCTGTGGGAAACACTGGTATCCCATTTCCACAAACTGATAAAGCATTGATCCATTAAGCTAGCAAAGTCCTTGTGACACTTGTTTCAAGAGGCAAACCAGAGGGGACCTGGTCAGTCATATGCAAACCTACAGCAATACTATTTAATACGAGAGTTACTCAGAGCTCTAGACCCAATGACCATAGAGACTAAATGACAACCACAACTATAACTACATCTGCCTCCTGTGTACATTTCCTGAGTGTGGGCCACAGATTTAATTTATTCTAGTAGTAGATCAAGCAATATTACCATTATCATAACGAGATTACTGCATGGCAAAGTGCTCTGGTCCAAGGACCACAAGATATTTAGCCTTTTTTGAGAAATGTCAGATGAGGAGGTTAATTCGTCATTTTCATTCTAAACAAGGCTACCTATTGTGACACTGTACATGGAATAGTGTCCGAAAATTTTTGTGATTTGTGCAACCCTGTTTAAGTCCTCTTGACCAGCAGTCAACTATCTCCATATTTTACTGGTAGGCTGAATCGTTGAACTACTGAAGCTACTGACATAAGCTTCTATGTCTAAAGACAGAAGGGTTTACATATCCAACATTGTCATTGATTGTAATTTGTGATCCCAGGTGTGAGATACTTACATGTGCAATTCATCCACTGACACCCAGGCAGATTTCCACAGGCGTTGCAGTCCAAATCAAGACATTGGTCTGAAAAAGACGGATTCAAAATCATATTCTGAGACTAAGAGAATTCACGGGTTTAAGTTTGTGACAAGGAAACTTTCAGTATCATGATTTAAATATTCTCCTGCTACACATTGGACCTTTCCTGTGGCTAGGATGAAGATTTGCTTACGATTGCAGCAAGATTACTGGCTTGACATTTGATTTTGGGGCGAGAACTGTTTCTACAATAAATTAATGTGACGCAACTGAGAGGGAAGCAGCTAAGCTAGGTCTGCTGTTACACCTTACATAATATAGCAGCCTTTCTAAAAAGAGAATCAGAGTATCTGTTGTTCATTTACAATCCACAAACTGTAGTTTACACTCCACGGGTAGGTAGTTATTTACTGATGGTCATATAGCCTACTAACACATTTAGATTTTTGTGGAAGACCATTGACTCTGCTAGCTAAGAGAATCAAGCCAGTGTTGGTCACTGAATTTTCAGTGACGAATAAGGAGGCTGTGCTGTTAGCCATTTATGTACTATATAACTCATTTGAAACAGTGAATAGGGTTGACAGCCTTCATACATAGTAGGAAACTATTTTAAAGGCTGCTTTCAATTAATATGTATACAACTGCATCGAAATTCAACACATACACACTTAAAATGTCAACCGACGCGTGTTAGCTAGCTAAGTGTTAGTGCTAGCTCTTTTCCATGGAAGGAGAGCGCGAGGCAGATGGGATTGGAGAGGTCGGAAACTTACCTGCGTCGGCAGCTGTTGTTGCACCAACCAGAACTAATGACACGAAGAAAAGTTTGAAATACATGTTGTTTGATCTATATTCCCTTATTGTTCAACCGGAATAGAATTGGATCGCTGGAGGGCGAGTGACTATATTCTGTTGGTTACGGGGATTCTCGCGCTGTTACTGCTGCTAGCAAAATAGCTACTTCCTTCCACTAGACAGGTCATGTGGCAGTTTTTACTGCTTGCGGAGGGAAGATTGGGAGGAGTGTCGTGATAGGAAGCTGTCTTAAAGGTACGTGTGCAAGGAAATGGTTAGTCTTTAAAAGTTAGTTGTTGGAACTATTGCTCGCTGTTTTGTTTTCTGTCCTACACCAGAAAAATATAGCTAGGACAACAAACTCTTGACCCACAATTATTGTGCATAGTGTAAATAAATGTTGTGCTGCTACACTGAGTTTGTGTTTAATCAAAACACTGTTAAAACCACTGCCAAAGGGTAGGAGTCTTGTGTTATGTATGACATTGTAAGAAATATTCCTACACGGAAACAGCACAAACAAAATCGGTTGTGTTAACTTTATATAGGAAGGGAATAGGAAATTGCATGTTACAATGTTACAAAAAAAACAGGTCAAGGTTCAAACACTCCACAGTCGAGCACCTTACACTCCTGCTTGGGTCTCTCGTTGTAGGTTTGGACTTCCTCTAGTTTCCTCAGAACCTCTGTGCCTTCTATCACTTCACTGAAAAAAATGAAACATTTTCAGCACAGTACAATGTTTAGACCTCTGCTCTGCACGGTCACTCAACTGTCATTCAGAAGAGGCAGAACGTTTTGATAAATAAAGATAAAAGAAAAAGAGAAACTGTAAATAAACAGATATTATCTCAAAGCCTTCCTATGAGTCACAAACCCAAAAGCCACATATTTCCTGTCCATCCAATTGGCCGGCTGCAGGGTTATGTAGAACTGGGAGCCGTTGCTATGGGGACCCTGGTTGGCCATCCCCAAGATGCCTCGTTTACTGTGGGAGACCGCAAAACTCTCATCTAGAAGGAATCGAGTATGGGTTGGTTTACTGATATTCAAACACAAACATGTATGAGTGTGAGGTTTAACAAAGTTCAAATCCGTTTTACCCTCAAATGTGGGTCCGTAGATCGACTCCCCACCAGTGCCTTTGGCTAATGGCAAAATATCTGTGATCAAAAGATTTAATGATGTCATCACTCATAATCACCATGTAGAATGATGAATTGGAGAATCATACACATATAGTAGCTTATTACATTTTATGACAGTGCCCTTCGGTCTCTGAACACTGAGTATACTGTACGGTTAACAACAAAGATAAAAAAACACTATAAAATATTAATATAGAGTGGCTGTCGTCAGTTATAATAATGGGTTAAATATGTAGATACAAGTTTTTAATCTTGAACAAAGTGCTAATAAATGTTATTTAAACAGAAAAGAGTCATACCTCCCCCTTGTATCCAGCCATTGGGCACCACTCTGTGAAACAATGAGCCCTTGTAGGTCAGCAAGAGGTCATTATTTGACAAGCCTTCCTCACCAGTGCACAGAGCCTGGAAGTTTTTACATGTCTTTGGGCAAAGATCTGAGAACAACTAGAGAGATCGAACAAAATGTCATAACATTTATTTTTCTTTGCTTAAGGATGCTTTCCCCCTCCCTTCTCCATACCATCTCAATCATGACTTCCTCTATCCATTTAGTCTTATCTGAGCAGTGCAAATGAGAAATTAAAGCTGTATAAAGCACAAAACAAGAAGAGTTGCCTCACTTCAAATAGTAACCTTCCAACTGCCTCCCCTCTGATGGCAATGTCTAAGTAAACAAAGGTGTGCTGTGGAGAAAAAAGGAAGCAAAAAACAAACATGTATTTATGATGTTCCCTAATGCAAACTGCCTAAGGCAAAGCGCCTAAATTACATTTGATACATTGTCTTTTTAAACAAATGAATCCTGGCCTTTTCGCTTCTATACTTATGGACTTAGTGTATCATTAAATGGGAAATTACAACATAATGTTGTTAGACTGTAACAGTGAGTGGAGAGAATTTGGTACTTTCAACGTCATATCAAACTGCTGTGTCTATGCTTGTATCTCGTTCTATGGACTTGCCCCTGTGCCACGAAGGTGTTTGGAGTAGAAGTCCTCAGCGAGGGCCAAGTAGAGAGCATGTGGTCGAATGAAGGTAAAGTCCCATTCCTTCACAGCCCAGCCAGCCAGATCCTTCTCATCACCAAGGAGACCGTTGTTTACGAAACACATTAGGTGGCTGGAGTACTGCCATATTTCCCTCCTCAGTTCCTTGGTTTTGAAAGTGTTGAAGAATGTTTTTATTTTGTATTCAGAGATTTATAATAAGAATGTTGTTGAAGAATGCACTCTCAGCTGGAGTGGAGAGACAACACACTGTGTAGTACAGTGCTGTTTCATTTGATTCTACTAGACATTCATTTCTTCAGTACAATGATGTAATCTGAAACTGAACGTTTTCAAAGCATAGCTACATAGTACTCTTTCAATCAAAAGTGATTAAAATACCCACCCTTTTCTTATTGCTTAGATATCCATGCCAGTCACATTCAAATAATGGCTGAATAGTTGGATCCAAGAAGGAGTTGGGAAACTTCAATTTCAGTCCCTGGGTTGAAAGGGAAACTTTCAAGTCGCTCATTCAGCAGAAGACTAGCTAGCTACAGTACTGTACATCATCTTTCCATGCATGCCATGAATAGTTTTTTCATATGCATTTTAGCTAGTTAGCTAACTACTTCAGTGTTGTAAACCTGAAGAACTTTAGAATGAATTAGTTACCTCAGCAATGCCCTTAGCGATTTGAAAATTATGAACTTTCATTAAACCGACAATTTCTATATGTACTTTGGAAGTCATGATGGCTCGTCTTGACAAACTCCCTGGTGCCTGTGTCAGTAAACAAGACAGTCGTCTCCATGGTAACGATGCCTCGGCGTCGCACAGAAATGACGTTGTAATGGTCCTCTCAATTTTGTTACGCATGCTACCATAAAAGGGTAGGGTTACATTTTAATAATAAACAAAATAAAACATGTTCACAATAGGTAAATGATAGGTATGTTTAATAAGTGCTTACAAAACTCTCACAACGTTCTCCAGAAAAACGTCCTAAATGTGACAAGGCACTTTTTTCACAGCAATTTTAAAAGAAAGATAGTTTCATTTATTTATTGAGACCACATGACAATGAGAGTAGGCTAGTCATGGACAGTGTAACTTCTGCATGAGCCTAGGCATACTATAGCACACCGGCAGCAGTCCCAGGTGAATCACCAAATGCCAAAAACCTGTGCAGCTTGAACTCAAAGTCAATGGGCTGCTCCCTGGGGGCCTTGTACTCCCTGGTCATTGTCGACCCCAGGTAAGAGATCAGTTCACAATTCTCCTCAAACAATGCTAGCTTCCTCTTGTACTTTTTACGGACATAGTCTGAGTTGTTGGGGTTGAAGGCTGAGGAGCAGAAGAAGAGTGGTGAAAAAGAGCAATGATGTCTGGAGAATCATGTGACTAAGTCAGACACAGGTTCTAGTGATAATGATGACATGTGACCTCAGAACACTGTGTGACATAAGGCTGGCACAGTGTGTTAAATGTCCCAGAGGTATCTCTGTGTGCTCGTCATACCTTTCAAATAGAAGGCCAGATAGAGGAGAGATGACCGCTTCACACTGAGGAAAGGGAACTTGGGTTTGAGACACCCAACAGCAGTCAGGCCTTTGATGATTGCTCTAGCAACACCCTGATACAGACAATATCTTCCATAAAACACTTCCATTCGGGTTCACATCACAATATAGCCACACACAGTATTGGACAAAAATCTCTGTAAACGGTGATTAAATCTGATCAATATAATATGCTGTAAAGGGCCCAATGGAATATATTTTCAAAGAGACCCAGACTGGGTAACACCCAGAATTCCTGACCACACCTTAGGTTGAATAATACATGTATATCCTATATTTAACCTAGGCGACTCACCTGCAGCCAGGTGTGGGAGGTGTGTGCGAGCCAGTCTCACCTGTTCTAGGTATCCCAGCATGGGGAGGGAGGTGAGATGCACAGGCTCACTCATGGGGGGCAGCTTATCAGGCAGCCTTTGGTCCCAGTAAGTATCAGGCATTCTGAAGGGGGCAGGATTGCAACGGTTGGTCATTGGTGTGACTAATGGGCTTGCATAAAGCCCTAATTTAACCTCAAAGTCCTGATCCACCCAACCTTTATGTTTGAATATTTCATAGCAAGTCTTGATCCACCAAACCTTTGCACATGTTTGAATATATTTCATAGCAGCAGATTATTTCATACATCATGTCAGGTCAGAGTCTGACACTGTGATAGTGGGTTGGGCTCCATGACCTCTGACCTTAGGAACTTTACTTGTTTCTCCTCAGTCTCAAAGATGTAGATCCGTTCCTGGTATTCTACAGCATGTTCCATGCTTCCACGGACCAGCGCCTCATACCTGTACGGAGTTCAGACTCAGACTAGTATTCCAGTGGGTTGGTAGGCCAGAGTTTCCCATACATTGATTTATTTGTGGCGCCACCCCAAAAAATGTACCACCATAAATGTATGTTTTTTACTGTTTAAACATGGTAATATGTAAGTTTAAGCGGTGGAAACCTTACCTCTGTCTCCCATCCAGGAAGGAGACGGGGCAGTATCCCTTCATCTCCACCTGCTGGGGGAACCTGCCCTTCAACTGGGAGGGTGTCAGCTTCCTGGGCAGCATGCGGGGAGGGGGCAGAGGGTGAGGGCAGCCCGGGATCACAAACTGCTCTGGCATGGCCAGGAAGAGCTGTGGTGAAGAAGACAGCAGGATAGAAAGACGATAGGAGGAAGAGAATGAGTGTACATGTGTGTAGATTCATCATGTAGCCTGTGTTGACAGGCTGGGCTTTGTACATTGTTTTGCCTGCGGCTTCTCAGATGTGACATTCGTCATTCTGCAACACACAGCTTACTATAGGACTGTTTTATCATGTGTGGGACCCACGTTTAAGTGCTCTTGTGAGCACATCTTGTAATAGTGTCCTCTGAATTCAGCGGCCAGCTCAAGGGATGCTATGTCGGAGCAGTCCACCAGATGGCGATGAAGGGCCAGGCTGACAGGGCAGTACTGGCTGAACTCCCCAAGACGAGACAGGAGCTCTTTGGGGGTGATGCACAGCCTGTCGATGCTGGCAGCCTGACCTGTAAGGAAACAGGGAGGTAGAGAGAGGTAGAGAGAGAGAGAGACAAAGAGAGAGAGAGGACGAATATTTAGAGAGGTATAACAGGGAGGAAGATAGTGCAGACCATATTGAATCAAGTCATTTGAGAACAATCATAAAAGCGTTCCAGTTGTGTCCCTGTGTTTCCTACCGAGTTGTATCTTCTCCAGGTAGGTGTGGATGTGTGTCATGCTGATGCGGGTCTCCTCCAGGACTCGGTTCCACACCCACCACTTGCTGTTGTTCCCGTCCAGCACCAACCAGTTCTGGTAGTGCTGCTGGTAGTACTGCCTCACGGCCTCCACCTCCCTCTTGAAGCTGGAGTTGCGGATGGTCAGGATCTGGGGGCTGCCGTGAGTCAGGTGGGGCCTGACACCACACAGAGGAATCAGCACTTAAACCAGAGACATCATGCAACTTTGCATCTGCAGCCCCATGGTCTGTCTGAGGGAATCTGTTGTCTGTTCTCTGTTTTCATAGTACAGTTCAATCACACAGTACTAGTACCAGAATTGTAAAGTACAGTACAGTACTAGTGATCTATCTCTAAGCCCATCTGACCTGGTGGGTTTCATCTTGTCCCCCAGGGCTCTCTTGAGAACCTCCACCGTGTCAATCTGCAGCTCCACCACCCTCATGGGGATGATGCTGTGAGCCTCCATCAGGTCAGCCTGCCTGCGGCTCACAGGGAAGCCGTCCAGCACATACCTGGAGTGGGGTTACCAGGGAAGGAGAGGGGGGAGGAGGGCATTATGGTTCATACTTTCCAAGAAATGCCTGCATCCATGCATTTAGAAATGTCAGTAGACAATCCTACAAGAACACAACTTAGAATAACACCATCCTATCTAGATTGAATATGTCCGCGTACTGGCCTGCCTGCATAACCACCCATCTGCCTGTCTGCTTGCTTTGTCTGTCTGTCTGTCTGTCTGGCCTCCTTGGTATCTCACCCTCGGGTGCTGCACACCAGGCTCATGAGCGCCACCTCCAGGCACTGGATGGCCAGTTCGTCTGGCACGGTGAGGCCCTGCGAGAGGTAGCCGCGCATGTCGGCGGCCAGCTCCGTCTTGCCCTGGCTGTTCAGCACCATACGCATCACGTCCCCGATCGACAGGCGCGCCAGCCCGTACTCACTGGCAAACATCCTCGCCACTGAGGAGAGACAGCGAAGGCACGAGGGTCAGATTCACACTGGGTTTGTAGAGGTTGTTTTAGTATACACCACAAGGACAATTTTTGCACTTATTCCTTACATTCCATGATATTGTTTCTCCCCCAAAAAACTGAAAATACAGATACCTGTGGTTTTTCCAGACTTGGGAGGCCCTACTATGGCCAGTTTGACGGGCAGGGAGGAGTTGGGCTTGGGCTGCTTCAGGTATTTGATGGGGTTGACCATGAAGGTATTGCGAGTCTCTTTCGAGGCGAAGAAGTAGATGAACTGGTGCAGGAGGACAGCGTAGGTGGTGTTAATGGGGCCCTGCATGGGCTGGATCAGGTCTCCCTCTGTGAACTGTGGAAGGACAGGAAGAGAACCTGCTGTCTGCTATCAGCTGCCACACAACACCACACACTGGGAGCAGCACAGAACCAAAGTTTAGACTTTAAATGGGGGCTAGCTAGGCAGACAGACAGACAGACAGACAGACAGACAGACAGGCAGGCAGGCAGGCAGGCAGGCAGGCAGGCAGGCAGGCAGGCAGGCAGGCAGGCAGGCAGGCAGGCAGGCAGGCAGGCTGGCAGGCAGGCAGGCAGGCAGGCAGGCAGGCAGGCAGGCAGGCAGGCAGGCAGGCAGGCAGGCAGGGATACAAGGTTGGCCACACAGACTGACAGAGAACTGACCCTGACTGGGTCCCAGCAGCCATAGGCGGTGGGGTACTTGTAGGAGAAATGAATCAGCTTGCGGGCCAGGGAGTAGCTGAGGGGCTGGCACTTGAGGAACAGGGCTTCTCTGTTTGACAGCAGAGGCTGGACCTTCTGGAGCAGCTGGTAGCGTACAATCCTGGGCTTACGGCCGGCGCTGATAGTCTGTTTGGGAATCTGGTTCTCCATCAGCAGGTCCTGGAGAACACAGGCAGACAGGTGAACGTTTGTATCAGTGTGTTTATACAAGTGTGTGTTTATTGGAGAGAGTATGTTTGTCTGTGTGTGTGTGTATTTGTACGAGTGTGTGTGTGTGTGGTAGTGTGTGTACAGTGTGTCTCTGTACCATAATCCGGTTCAGGTTGTTGTCGTCTGACTCGAAGCGTTCTCCTATCTCCACCTCCAGCCTCTCCGCGGCCACCTCCTCCGTCTCCTCGTCATCCCCATCCTCGTCCTCCTCTGGGGGGAACTCCTCCAGCAGCATGGCCTCCATCTCATCCTCCATGTCTTCCCCCTCCTCCTCGAAATCCTCCGTGTCCTCGTCCTCATCCTCGTCCTTGACCTGTAGAGGCGGGCAGGGTGCAGTCAGATCAGGGGTACGGTCTGTGATACGCAGGCATACGGCGCATACCCACCAGGATGTCCCGTTTAGCCCAGAGAAACACGCAGTGATAATGAGGTGTGGGACGGCACGGGGAGAAGGGGGGCTTTGATAAACGGACTTGCTTCACACACTGCTGAGTAATATAGACTATGGTGTCATGTGATCAAGGCTGGGGAGAGGGGCACCTTCATGGAGGGCTGTTTGGAGTGTTCCGCTAAAAGCTCTGCTCTTCTCTTGGTGATGGCATCCTCCTGCAGAGAGAGACAGAGAGAGAGAGAGAGAAATAAAGACAAATAACAATAACAGTAGAAAAAGGTGTGTACGACAACAATGGGACTGTTGAGTGAAAGAGAGCAGTGAGGACAACGAGGCAGCAGAATCAACGTCACTTGGTACCCATTCCTCAACCTCTCTCACCCCCCCCCTCCCCTCTCTCTCTCTTTCATCCTGCCCTGTCCCGCAGGTGAAGTCGTCTTCCTCACCCGTATTTTGCGGCGAAGCTCTTTGACTTGTCTGAGCTGCTCCCTGCGCCGCCCACGGCGTTCTCTCCACCTGGCGAGGCGGGGAGGGAGCAGGCGCCGGGCCACGTCCGCTGCCTCCACCGCCATGACCACGGCGACGTCGGGGAACAGCTGCCGCTCGCCCATGAACTGGAACTCGTCACTGTTTTGGGGGAAGCCCTCCAGGATGAACCCAGTAGACCTGGGGCAGGGCGGAGGGAGGGAGTGAGGGAGGCAGGGATGGAGGACAGGAGGGAGTGAGGGAGGGGAGGGGGGGAGGAAGGGAGGGGAGGAGGGAGGGAGGCAGGGATGGAGGACAGAGGGAAGGAGGGAGGGGAGGAGAGGGATTAAGTAAGAGAGGAAGGTAGAGAATGCTTTAGCAAGGATTCCTATCTATCCTTATGTGTGTGTGTTGCACAGGTAGGTCCAGTGTGTAGGTGTCCTCTACTTCTCCAGGGGTCAGACGTACCTGTAAGGCTCCTGGTCCCAGAACTGTGGCAGGACCATCTCCAGGATCTCCGCTGGCAGAGGGTCTCCATCAAACAGATAAGACTTGATGGCCTCCTCTTCATCTGTCAGCACCACCTCCTGACAGCACCAGACAACAAACACACAAAGATATATTCATGTATTTTTATGGATACTATCTATCCACAAAGCTTCCAGGAGGAGAATGGTGGTAGGGGAGTTAGGTTGTTTGGGGGTTAGAATATGCAAACACGTACACTTTTATGACACCATTATCTGAATAGAGCTGAATTTCCTGGTAAAATAATTCTACATTAACCAGTCTATATATTCTTCTGAAGCACACTCTGTTGAGAAGATATGAAATGTGTCATCACACGCCTCTCCAGCAGGTTCCTCGTGGGGGATGCCCCTCCTGTCAGAGGTGTCTGTGTCCTCCTCGTCCTCAGAGGGGGGCGCCCGGCCCTCGGCCTGCTCCAGGAGGCCCGCCAGCTCCTCGGGGGGCTCCTCGGGGGGCTCCACCTCGTCAGAGTAGGGCACGCGGGTCTGCGTCTTGGCCAGGATCAACTCTTGGAGACGTTCCCGGAACTGGATGTAGAAGATGCCCAGCTTCTCTGCCAGCCACTTGCCATGGGTGGTCTTCCCTGACCCCCTGGTTCCTAGCAGGAAAATCCTCAGAGCGGGAGGCTGGGGAAGGGGAGAGTGGACAATGGACTTGCCTGTGAAGTAACTACGGTGATGGTTAGGAAACACAAATATACAAGTTGTGCCGATGCTTGAGAGAGAGAGAGAGGGGGGGGGGGGGGGGGGGGGGGAAGAGAGAGAGAGAGGTGGGAGGTGGTCAGAGAGGCAACTCATTATCCTTGTCACCGCCTCATCTCCTCACTGCTATTTCAACAACCGCCTATATTTCTCTTTTCTCTGGGTCTTTCTTAGATTGTTTTCATCATCCTCTACTCCTTCCCAGTAATCCCTTAACCCCCTCCCTCCCTCCCTGCCTTCCTCCGCCTCTCTGCACCCCTTCCAGTACCTGTAGGAGGTGAGTGCGGGCCACGTATTCCTCTGGGCGGTTGAGGAAGCGGTCTCGTGTCTCAGGGCTGGTGAAGTAGAAGATCTTCTCCCGGTACCTGGCAGCGTTCTCATCTGGACAGGGCACCAGCACGCCCCTCTCCTTCAAGGCCACGGGGCAGAAGTTCCGGGTGTCGCCCATCACTCTCTTAGACGCGGCATCTTCCTGGGACAGGCCACCCCGGGGCGAGAAGAGAGGGGAGAAGGAGGGACAGGAAGGAGAGGAGTGATGTCATCAACGTGGAACTGGAATCTGTATGGAACTGACAGGCAGCCTGACCTGTAAGGAACTTTAAACAGTCCAATAGCTTTTCTGTTGTGGCTGTATGTAGTTTAAATGCATGTTGTTCTATTGTGAGAGGCTGACTAACTTCAGTCTCCTGGTCCTGTTCCTCCTCAACGTTCTCCATCTTCTCCAGGTCAGCCAGGGCCTGGATGACCTCCTCCTCCTCATCCAGGTCCACCCCAGACAGCTCCCAGCCCACGTACCTGAAAGGCTCTGGGGAACACACATAGACACTATGCTGAAAAATGCATCTCTCACCCTCCCAGCTCATCACTCTTCCTCAACATCACACACACACACACACACACATCCCTACACTCACTCTCCATCTGGAGGACCATCTCATTGAGCAGCTCCTCTGGGCTCTTGCCAGCGATCTCCAGGACAGAGTAAACCCCTGTGATAGACGTTTCCATACCCTCCCAGTCCATCACAAACAGCTTCAGATGCTGCTTGAAGCCATCCATCTCTGGGCCATCAGGGTAGCCGCTCTCCAACACTGCAGGTAGACTCACCACTAGGGGGGGAGAGAGAGGCAGAGGGAAGGGAGAGGCCAAAAACGTTGAGAGGTGGGGAGCAGAAGAGAGGCAGGGAGTAGGAAGAGATGGGAGGGAAGAGAGAGGTGAGGGGAAGAGTGGGGTGGTGATGTTGGGGCAGACTAATGTCTAGTAAGGGGTGAGGCAGATAGAGACTCAGAGTTGAATGTTGGAGGTTGAGACTGAGGGGGATGAAGATATGCGTGCCAATGTGTCTTCACCTTCCTCTTTGATGCTGACAGTGTGAGGGCCTGTGTCTGTGTGATCAGAATCTGGTTTGGCTGCGCCTTATAAAAAGACACACAACATCCTCATTCAGCTGGAGTAGAACACACTGAGAAGACAAACTAGGTTCTCACACACAAGCAAATCCTGAGAGAGAACCTGAGCCAAAAACAAGCAGTCTGATTCAAGTGTGTTGTTACCCTCAATTTCCTCTTCCACCACAGCAAGCTTGGCCTGGGCATCCACAGCCATAGGCTCCACCCCTGCCTCAATCTGCTGTCTACGTCTGAACAGCACAGGACACAAAGGAGGACACTGAAACTGGCTCCGCTGTGCGGCCATATTGGCTCCGCAGAGCAAAATGGTGCCTTGCAGGGCCTTATCTAGCTACCATTTTGGTTCTACTCACAAAGCATCACTGGCTCTCTCGTTCTCCTCCCGTTGGAGCCTAAGAATGACAGCCTGGTGCACCTCCTGCTTGTTCCGCTCGTACAGCCTCGTCAGAACTGTCTTACCTGAAACAAAACCACTCTGGTTAAGCTCTAACATAAACTAAGCAGCACTTACTCTGAAGTTTACACAAATCGTTTCTCCTGTCGGTTTTGCGCTCACCGTCGTTGTCCTTCAGGCAGAAAAGAATGTCGGGCATGATCCCTGCGTGGACTTCCTGAATGGTGGCCAACTGAGCCCTGTTCCTGGGAAAGTTGTCCAGCACCCAGCCTCTCTTGATCTCTGAACTGGCATCTGCTGCTTCAATCTGGAATCAACATCAACGACATTCCAGTATTTATTTTTTCTCTCAAACTACTTTGGTGTTCCCAAGGCGTTCTAAGAGTTCCAACAGGTTATTGAGGGAAAGCTTCAAATCAGAAGTACCTGTCTAATGCGCTTCTCTAGAACCTCAGCATACAGGTCGAGAGAGGGTGGGGCTGTATTTTGCTCCACCCCTCTAAGTGCCTCCTCCACAATGGCCTTCACCTCCGGATGGTTAGCTGTCACCAGTAGCATTTCTGTATCCAGGCAACAGCACACTCATGGTGAATAACGGTAAACTAAAGGATTCGATGACACTACCTCGACAACAGTTTGTATTGAAGTGTTTGTGAAGCGAACTCTCCGAATCTATGGAGTGGTTGGTCATCTCTGTTTGATGGCATAAGAGATCAAATGGCATTAGAGAGTGACTAGTCAGATTTGAGGTGGAGAGACTGACTGATCCTCACCTGAATCCTCAGGCGCCGTCTCACTGATGACGGGACTCACTTCCACTGAGAGGGAAAACAGGCATGTTCACCACTTCTTTACATCTTCTCCTCTACCTTCCACCATCAAGATGGCATCATTCTCATTATGCTCATTCTCATCATTGTTAATATCATACATCATCGCTACTGCCGCCACCATCATCATCCTCTTTGTAATCATGACCGTCATGTTCACCAGCGTCATCATCCTCACCCTCCCTATGATCATCATCCTCATCACCACCACCATCATCCTCAGTACCAACTCACTCCGGCCATTGGTAGCATTCATCTCCATTTTGGCTCTGATCTTCTCTATGGCTTGCTGGGTTACATCTTGTCTGACCTTCTCCAGCATTTCCTGTCTGAGCTTGGTCACAACAGGCTCCGTCAGGGCCTCCAGGTCCAACAGCTCTGCTCCATAGTGCTGGGCCAGCAGGGCGCACAGTGTGCTCTTCCCTGAGCACGGAGGGCCGATCACAGACACCTTGCAGGGCGGCCTGGGCATGGGCGGCAGGAGGTAGTGCCGGGGGTTGGTCATGAACTTGTCCAATGCCTCCTTGGAAGCCATGATGTAGATTTTATCCAGGAAGCTTCCAGTGGGGGGAGACAGTTCGGTTGGGGGGTTAGAATGTGCAAAGACACACACTTTTATTACACTATTATATACACACACGGATGTGAGCGCACACAAACACACACACACGCAATGCTTATTTTGAATGCACACACACTCTACTCACCCCACAGAGAACTCTGGCTTGCCCTTGATGATATTGCCCTCCTTCAGTGCCACAGGGCAGGCTCTGCACCAGCGGCTCCTCCTCCACCTGAACCCGGGGGCCACCGTCTTGCACGAGGCCAGGGTCCGCAACAACTCCTCCTGAGGGAGGAAGTCACAAGGCAGCGGTCAGCGTTCACAAGTGAAGGTCCAAGTCAGAGTTGAGCACAGCCTTTTCAGGACTTGACAACGTCCTATAACCTCGGTCTGACATGTTTCAGAGGTGTGTCTGACCGTGTCAATCTCATCGGGCAGCTCCTCCTCCTCCAGCTGGAGCAGGCGAATGGGAACAGCCGCCGACCTCACCGCCATGGACTCCAGACGGGACAGCACAGACTAGGCCAGAGCCCCACAGAACAGCTGATGAAACCTTGGCTAACAGAAATAAGACTTCCACTATGAAAGCTTCCCTTCCTTGCTGCACCAAATAGTCTCACCATAAAGAGCTCTTCTGTGGTTTTATTTCCATCCAGCTCAAACAGGTAGAGGGGGTTATGGTCTGCCATGTAGTCCTGCCAACAGACAGACAGCAGAGTAGACATTGTAAGAACTCTGTGATGACAGTTACCCTTTGTGGTGTCATTATTATATTACATTTTGTCATTTAGCAGACACTCTTATCCAGAGTGACTGACAGTAAGTACAGGGACATTCCCCCGAGGCAAGTAGGGTGAAGTGCCTTGCCCAAGGACACAACGTCATTTGCACGGCCGGGAATCGAACCAGCAGCCTTTGGATTACTGGCGCAATTCCCTAACTGCTCAGCCTCCCTATTATTATTTGTCTTTGGTCAGGAACCTAGAAGATGGTAATGCGTTGATCAAGTGAATAATATGCGTTGAAGTGAATCAAGCAGATAATAGTGTGTGTGTGTGGTCCTACTGATCTGACCTCCAAGGGTCTAAGCATGGTGTCCTTGTACAGCAGGATTCTTTGGTGAGCGTTTTTTGGAAAGTAATCTGGTGTTCGCACCAACTGGATGATCATTTCCTTCTGAAGTTCCCGCTCCACCTTGCCAAAGGAACAAATAAAAACATACAAAACAGGTTAACCACATGGTGAATATTTGCAGCACTTCAGGTCAATGGCATGGGTTGGATTTAGAAACTCAAAGAAATGCATATACATTTGAATATGAAAGAGCCACAATCATCTCCTCTCACCTCCTCCTCTACCTCCTCCAGCGGCTCCTCTTCCTCCTCCCCCTCCTCCTCCTCTGCATCACTCCTCTTCTTGGTGGTTTCTTTCTTGACCAGGTCCCACTGCTCTCTCAGGAACACCCGGCCTGTCTCTGGGTGCTGCCGCTGGCCAGTCTGCCGGCGGATCAAGTCCCTGTCTGGACACTGGGGGGCAGACGCACAGCAGACCAGTAAGCTTTACCTTACCGCCACATACAGTAAGCACGAGTATATGTTAAATACAGTAGTGTGACTTATTATTCCATTTCCTTCATCTTTTCTAGATGCGGGGACAGAAGGAGACAGGAAGTGAGGTAACCTTGATGTTGATGATGAAATCAGGGGTCAGCTTCAGGTTCTTTATCAGCTCAATCTGATCCTGGATCTTCAGGTACTCCTCTGATAAGGAGGGCAGACAGCTCAGCACGTAGCCTGAGAAGCAACAGAGCCACGTTACGGCCACTGCACACTTGACCTACAGCTTCTCAGGACTTGTTTACACTCTTGTCAATGTGTGTGTGTGTGTGTGTGTGTGTGTGTCTGTGTGTGTGTGTGTGTGTGTGTGCAGTGGGGTAGGGTGAGCTGACATTACCGTAGTGCTCGACCTCTTGCGATTTGAGTCTGTCAAGAATTAACTGAAACATCATATCATCTGGAATACTCTTCCCCTCGTTCAGAATATTCATGAGCTGAAACATGAGCCGTTATCAGGAAACATCAGGGACAGGATATCTGCAAAGAATCTGCCTTGGCCTGAACAGAGACACTGCTCACCTCTATGCCTTTCTCTGTACGATCCTGGATGTGTAAATTCAGTAGTTCTGTGTCTGAAATGGTATACACATATTTTTGGAAGAGATGTGTGTCTCAAGAATACTATCAGTGTTGAAGGGAAAATAGTATAAAAAACAAAGTGAATTAAGTATTTACCATCAACCAAGATACACTTCCAGGACTGAGACAGTTTTCTGGCAAGAGTAGATTTGCCAACCCCCTTGGAACAAGATGTTAACAATAGATTTGTTATGTGGGTGTTTCTGAAAGGACTCGATTCAGTTTCTATGTGTGTGTAAACTATGTATCTCACCGGCTTCCCAATAATGATGAAGCAAGTAGGTTTAGCAAGGAGAAGTGCTCTCTCAGCTTCATCCTCTATCAAGTTGTCGACATAACCATCCATGATGGTTTTAGGCAGGTCAGTAGACGACATTCACCTTGCAGCTCCTATAGTTTAGGTGTAGAGCTAATTTACTGTAGCTCCAATTAATATCGATTAATACATTGTATCAGTGCCCCGATACAAATGATTTAAGATAAGTTTATGATACAAACCAAAAGCAAGTAGCTAGCTAGTTAAGTAGATGGTTAGCTGAACTAAAGCTATAGACTGGATAGTACTAGCTAACTGCGCAAATTAGCTTGCTGTGTCTGTCTAGGACTTTTCTCATACAGTATCCATCTACAGTACTTGTAGCCTAGTAGCTGGGTACAGAGTACTGTACCAGTACTGTACACACCGAGCATACTAGTTTTCATTGAAGATCACTCACCACCAATTAATTTGTACCACACAAATGTCGCTGTTCTAAATATCATCTAGATAAACTAGCTAGTTAGATATGCTTTCATAACTTGCTGTCTATTATGTGTTATTTCTTCAAGTTACAGTAGCTAGCTCAATCCCTCTCTGAAAACTGTGTTGAGTTTGGTAACTATAGTAACCGGATTCAATGTGTTGGTACATTAAGCAAGTGGAAAGAACAACATCACAGAGAAACGTAAAACAAAACTAAAAGCAAGCGCTCCTTTACGTTTCTATAGGTTTATTTCCTGACATAAAATGTAATAGGCCTTCACATACGCGCAATTTACATGTTATTGACATTGGCTTCGATTAATTGGGCATTATACCTTGTTGACTGTGCGGGCACCCGTACCAGCTGAATTCCAACTGGTGCGTCTCAAATGGATCTGGACATCAGCAAAAACCAATGTCACGTGATAAAGCGGAGCTCAACCAAGGATCTACATTTTTAAGATATTTCTTAAAACTGTTGGATTCAAATAGTTATGCATTAGCTTTGAACTTACGACTCCACCGTGGAGTGGTCCCATGTGCTATGCACTTTGAAAACGGGTTCATTATAATCACAGGGTGCAACGCAGCATTACATAGTTGTCCTAAACAAGCAAACCTCATGACAGTCACCTGATCGTAACAAATGTATGAGAGCAAAATACAGTGTGTGCAAACTACTCTGGAACAAATGAGGGTTTAAGATGCCATGACTTAATGTATTGATAGTGTACCTTTTTCGCGTTAAAATTTTTTTGTGTGGATATTTGTGTTGCGTGCCTCGCTTAATTGGACGACATTTGGTAAGCAAAAAGAGTGTAACTGTCCTACAGGGCAGTATGAATGCTAGTGATGCTACTGTGTTCGGTGCCTGCTTTCGTATTTACCATTCGAGTAACGTTGCTAAATATCATGCTGATTGTATTTTTTCATCTCCCTCTGTTCCAGTTCTAAATGTTCTAGTCTTCGCACTACGAAGTTTACATTGCTTCTTGCCCACCGTGTGCACCAAATCAGTCTGTTTTGTCGTAGGCTACCAAGAACATCGACTTCAACCCATCTATCATGCCTTTAACGGCGGCGGTCATCAGCGGGGTGCAGAAGCTGGTTCTGTACGAGACCAGAGCTGTAAGTCCCATATTCTTATATAAACTGCTAGTTCCTTTCCACAAATATAGTTTACTCCTCAGCATAAGCATTTTACACTCGTCTAGACTTACCAGGGTCAAATGGCCCACTCTCTTTCCGTAACCACCAGACTATTAACAAAGTTTCTATTATTGTTAACATCTGTATATGCCTGCTATGAATGCCTTCAAGGAATGCATAAAGCCTAAGCCACTAGATGGCAGCAAGGTAGAACAATAACTGCCAGATTTGTGCAGCGTACTTCCTGCTATCAAGAATTCGGTCATTATGAGATGACCGAGATATTGCCTCTGTTTTAAAGAAACTCGTAGATAGTTTCTACGTGCTGTTTCATGCAATAGCATATGTTTGATCTAAAGAAGCAATCAAAAGTAGCCAGTTTAACTACACGGCCATGTAGCTACAAATGCATTTTAGTCAAGTTGTTTTTCTTTGTACGTAACTTTTTTGTAACTATAAAAAGTATCGTTTTTATGTATTTTCTTGGCATTGACTTAAAGTGGCTGTACCATGTCAGCTCCAGCTGGTTGATGATTAAGAACTGTTCAGAAAGTAGATCAAGACTTTATGCAATGAGGATATGTGTAGAACAGGATGACACAGGCCTTTGTTCCTGTCTGTTCTGTCTGAAACACGTTATGTCTGGACGTTCCACAGACCCAATCTCACACCAAAAAGAGATAAATAATGTTCTGTAGATATACTCCTTACAAGCCAATTAGTACAGGGTCTCTATTATGCTGAGGTGTGTGTTAGATGTTCCCTTTCAAAAAGCCTAGATGTGTAGTGTCACAAGAAACTATTTTCTGTGTACGCATATAACACTGTCTTCAACCATTAGTCTTTGTTTGCACAGTGTTCGTTCTAGTCATTGATTTTCTAGTTTGAAACTTTCATCTCACTGTCCCTACTCGTCCATGATTAACTCATCCATCCAAACAGCTGTGTCTCTGTTAGCATCTCTGTCTCACATTTCTCTACTGTTCATATCTTACCGGCTCACTTCAGAGATACTTTCTCGTGGGGAGCAATCACGCCCAGACCAAACATCGTGTTCTCAAAATTGACCGCACGGAACCTCGGGACCTTGTGATTATCGATGACAAGGTGAGATGTCACAGCAACCCAAAAGCTGCCACCAACCCCCAATCCACACATGAACTACCCCAGTACTGTTGCATAACACAGCAGAGAATGCCTTGAGGTAAATTGTGCAATCACTCACCCTGGCCTAAGAGCCCTGCTAGGGACAGCTGAGATGATGGAAGCAGTTAGACTGCAGCTCTCCTCACTGTGACCATTACTGCTTCAGAAACAAACCTAGCGTCCTCAGCTTTACATTTTATTCTCGGGGATCACCCCGCCATCCTCCCCCACTGTACATGTTTTACAAGCTTTTTCTGTGTAAGGGTTAGCCTTACTCGGGTGCTACCTTGAGACCTGAGCCCCATTGTTGTGAAGTCTGAGTATTCCTATTTGTAAAGTTTCAGGTGGTATGGAGGAAGTCAGTAAGAATGAAGAGTTGTAACATGCTATAAGGGTAGCTGTCATATCTTGCTATATGATGCTGACACCTGATCGCCCTCTCCCTCTGGTCTAGCACGTGTACAGTCAACAGGAGGTCAGGGAGTTGCTAGGGCGACTGGATCTTGGCAACCGCCCCAAGATGGGTCAGAAGGGCTCATCTGGCCTCTCCAGAGCTGTGTCTGCCTACGGCATCGTAGGTAAGAAAGAGAGAAAGCAACCACTTCCCTCACCCCCTTTCTTTCAGGTTGCCGTGGGAACCTTGATCCGCCAGTCAGGGGATGTATGTGTTCTGGAGTTCTGGAACCTACTTCCAAACTGCTTCCTGTGTGTAAATGTAGCTAATTATTGGTGTCTCATGTAAGACTGAGGCAAAGGCTTTCGGATGGAGTTTGAAGGTCCCAATACACAGTAGGGCTTCTTGTCATGAAGGCAGCTAATGTATTTTCTGTGAATAGCATATGGAACTCGGTCTGAACTCATGTTCAGGCTACGTAGAGTTGAACTAACTGCAAGGAGCGAGTTTCTCTTTTTTTCCCTAGTGACAGCAGATCTCCAGCCTGCCAATAAAGCGCTGAGTGTTAGTTTATCCCGGCCTATCCTTGGGTTGCCATAGGACCCATCTTCAAGGGGACCAGAATGACAATGTCATTTTTACTTCTCTCACAGTCCTCTTGGATGGAGTAACCAAATCAATGTTGTCACAATCATTCCGCCTTCACCTAATAACTTTTGCGTAATCCACTGCCTGTCCAATTTGGATATTTTTGCTTTTTGAAAGACAGTTGGCCTCCATTTCATCCATTAATATAACATGACCCTACCATAGGAACTGATGGCAGCCCCTTTGACACAGTAAGGAGGATGAGTTTGAGTTTCTTTTGTATTAGAATCTCATTTGTCTGTCAGTGTCAGACTAGTTTGGTCCCTCTGTCTAAATGGATTTGTACTCTTCTGGTGATGAGGACAGCAGGGGTGATCCTGTCTGGTTAAAGATGTCAGAGTTATCAAGGTCACGGTGTACAAACAATATGCATAGAGAGAGAGAAAGAACATGCGTGGAAGAGGGAAAGGAGGGTAGGGGGGGTTACAATCCCTGTGACCCGTTATGATGACTGTGTGGCTTTCAACTTAGACATAGCCTCATCTGTTGGCCATGACTTGTGTTTATGGTTCCAAACGCAGGGTAATTGGTGTGTCTGATAACAGGATTCACAGAGCCAGGACACACACAAGCACACTGAAATGCCCTAATGATAATTATTTTTTTGTTCTAGGTACCACGTACATGATATTACCTTAACCAGCTGCAGGTAGTTAAAGTATGTGGTGCAGGCAGATTATTAGAGGTGTTGGTCACAGCGACACAGACGGTCTCTGACTCTCTGTCTCCCTCAATCTTTAAAATTGTACCCACGTCACCACCAATTCACCAGTTGCAGTGTAAGAGACCTTTCCAGACAGAGCTTTGATGTGGGGACAAAAGACAAGGCTTGCCATGTCAGCTAATATAAGGTTACTCAGTTGGCCTGTACTCTCAGGTCCTTTCATTGATAATCACGGTCAATCAGCTGAGTGAAATTAGGTCACAAGCTATTCCACAGCCACATGAGTCAAGCTAGATCTTCCACAGTCCTGCTGTAAAAGTCTAATAGAGTTCCTTTAATGTGACATGATGATAGAAGGCAATCTAGGTCATCTCCGCCCTCCCAGTCATACCAGTACAATGTATGCACAGTGCCTTTACTGCTAGGCTGACCAAACACACACGCATGTGTAACATATGGCTTCCATTACCTAGCCACTGTGTGCTTAGTGTGCTACAGTTCTGCTAGGACTAGGCTTTGACAAAAGCTTAGTGAGAATGCCAGAGCGGTGTTTATGACAGGGGATATAATGTCCTACTTTAGACTGTCGATGGAGCCAGACCAGTATCAGTGGATGATATAATACTATGTTCTGATTTAGCAAAGAAGATACAAAAAACAAAGTGTCTCTGAAGCTCAATGTATCTCAACGTATTTCCAAACAAAGGTATTTCACCAGGGAAGCAGATGAGATGATGCGTCTGGGAACCACGGTGTGTGTTGCAGCCACAGTCTACATTAGCAGCACAGCCCTCTGCAGCCTGTTGTTGTGTCTGTTATGTAAAAGGTCCAAGGCTTTGAACAGGAGCATTAATGCTAATTCTGGCCCCCTCAACACAAGTTCTCTTGGAAAACAGCAGTAGCTTTGAGTGTGAAAAGCGAATGTTATAAAACACATAAACTGCATCTCATTATTTTGTCTCTTTTATTACCACTGAGATTTTCAATGGAGTATTCATTAGAAGTTGAGGTTTTGATTATGTCATGAGGCCATGGCATGGAGACACACACACACAATCAAATGTGAAACTCTTTAGCTTTGCTCATACAAATCTAGTTCAGAGAACTGAGGAGGTGTTGAGTGAAAGCAGTGGACAGGAAAGTGTGTACGTGTTATTGGGTATAGGAGAGGTCCGGGGACTCATGGTGTGTTGCTGTTTCCTGCAGGCTTTGTCCGCTTCCTGGAAGGCTATTACATAGTCCTGATCACCAAACGGAGGAAGATGGCTGACATAGGCGGCCACTCTATCTACAAGATCGAGGATACCAGCATGATCCACATCCCCAACGACTCAGTCAGGGTTACCCACCCTGATGAGGCCAGGTGGGAGAGACACCTGTCTGTACTCAGCTCTCTCTCGCTCTCTCTCGCTCTCTCTCGCTCGCTCTCTATATCTACAGTATCTCTGTCCCTCTCCTCTTCTTTTACTTTCCTTGAGTTGTTCACTTTTTCAGGCTCTCCTCTACCCCCTGCTTCTTTTTCATTCACACACTGCTATGTGCTGTCGGTATATGATGTCAAGACACACACACAATTGTTGTCTAATTCTCACCTGTTGCATAAGACTTCTTGGTAACGCTGACCTAGTAACCCAGTGAGACAGCCAGGAACAATGACATTAAACTCATTAACACAGCTTTTTTTCCAGATCTGAAGAGGTTTTCATGATGACGTTGAAGCTAATGGCATTTGTGCTTTCTTACTTCCATTGCTATCTTGTAGATATGTAAGGATCTTCCAAAATGTGGACCTTTCTAGCAACTTCTACTTTAGGTGAGTTGGAGGGGGGGGGGGGGGGGGGGGGGGTCCATGGCCACAACGGTCACGCTCTAATGCTGATGATTTGTGTTAAGGAACTGAATGCGGTCATTCTTTTTTTGAACAGAAACTTCTACACCCCCCCTTTCTCTTCCATCCATCCATGCTGCTGTCCGTGCTCACTGAATGTATTCATCGAACTGTTTTTTATTTGATCATATTATACAAGTCTCTGCTTTGAACACTTCGATAAAAGGTTTTCTGCCAGCTAACACTTGAGCTGGTCTTATCTAGCAGACAGAAGATTCTCTGTCTAAGCCCTCAGCAGCATCACCACAGAGGTGTGATGGCCACACCCCAGGTAGGGCGGCCCCATCTCAACTGGATTCATCGCCTCATTTCAGGGGGGAATTGTGGGTTTCGGATGTTTGGTAAACCTGAACTGAAAGTCCCTGATCTTAAGTAATCATGACTTGCCAGATGCTTGCCACATCCAATAATAGTTCACTTAGTGCTTTCATGTGTCCTCGGTTTCCTGTGACCCTGTCCTCCTAGCAACAGGTGATGAGCAGGCCCAAACGTAATACGCAGATTTGTTTTGCATTTTCTGCGGTTATTCAGCAGAAAATCTGCGAAATTCCGCTAGGCTTCCTGTTCTTATGTCGGAGCGTCCGAAAGATGTTCCGCAACAGTTTGACGCGAATATGGTGGATTGAATGTTGACTGACTTTGCAAAAGAGTATTGATCCATCCTCAAAGATCGGCTGAAGACTTCCTGGCCCTGTCTCTTGCTGTAATTTTGGTCGATAAATGTTTCCTTTTCTATTCTTCGCATTTTTGGCTTACATTTTAATAATAGAGACATAATATGAGTTGAAAAGTGTATTTACATTTTGCCTCAGACCAAGGCATTCTACTTGAAAATCTGCGGGTTTTCGTCGGAATTCTGCGCCCGCGTATTCCGTTTGGGCCTGGTGATGAGCCACAAAATGGCCAATTGATTTGACATTTTTAGCTTTTCAACAATGAATCACTGATCCGTCCATCCATCCGTCTATCAGCCTAATCATTCAGCCCAAATGCTCTCATCATTACTGTCTGTGTGTGTCTGACCCTCTAGCTATAGCTACGACCTCAGCCATTCGCTGCAATACAACCTGACGCTGCTGAAGAGCCCATGTGACCCAGGGGCGGAGCCAGAGGAGGAAGTGCACACACAGAGCCGCCAGGACAGCTTTGACATATTTGAGGACGAGGGCCAGCCCACGCAAGGTCAGGCACACAATCTCTTTCTTTCATTTTTTTTTCTGCCTTTCTTCATCCTTTCCTCCTCCCACCCCTTGATCCAGGGTTCTGCACCCCCACGTCGCCCCACTTTCTCTGTGCTGAAACCACCTCCTAAACTTGTCGGTTGAACCTTATCCTCCATGTTGTGTGTTTGCTCCTCCTCTGTCAGTGGTCCATGGGATTCAGAACGAGCCCTACGCCAAGTATGTGTGGAACGCCAAGCTCCTGGAGTGTGTCAAGGACGTGGTGCATCACGACTGGCTCATGTACATCATTCACGGCTTCTGTGGCCAGTCCAGTATCCTTTCCTCTTCACGGAAGAGAGGCCCCAGACTAAACAAAAGTTTCAAGCACGTGTTTGTATGTGTGTGTGTGTGTGTGTGTGTGTGGGTCGGCCTACAGTTTTTAAAGGGTAAAAAACAAACAAACCCGTCGCCCTCTCAGTTTGCATGTGAAGAAAAAACCTTCAAAGCACTGATATTGTCAGACAGCCTATCTGAACCAACCTCTATGCAACACGTTCAGTGCTACAGCCACCGAAGGTTCTGCTAACCAATGATGTTTATATCCACTGGTTGTGGAACAACAATAAAAAGATGGCAAGTAAGAAATGGTTATCGGCTCTGTAAACAGTGCGAGGTTTACACAGTGTGGCCATCTGCTAGGAGGAGGAGATGATACAGATGAAACTGGTTGCATATTTAATCATCAACCGTGTTTATGTTTTAGATGAGAAAGATACAGGTGGGATGATGGTTGTTATTGTGTGTGTGTGTGTAGTTCTTTTTGTGCGTGTGGTTCCTTACGAAAGTGCATGTGCTTATTTCTCTCTCTGTGTGTGTTTAATATTTTGGGGATTGATTAAGGATCCGTCTGTTGTTTCCAGTTTGGGAGTACCTTTTTCTTGTGATTCTAGGTTTGTACTTTGGATAGGTTGGGTGCTGCTGTACCGTGTAACAACAGAGATACTCTATTTGACTGATAGAGAATGTTCTGTCCCTCTTTCTCTTGAAAGAGAAACTAAAACAGTTGGAAGGAGTGGGTCAGGCAATGAGAGGACAGGAAAGGTAAAGTAGAGAAGGTATCATCAGTAAAGGTGGTAAGGGTGGTGAGAGAGAGATGGAGGGATGAGAGAATGATGAGAATGATGATTAAGAAGATTCTAGGAATTGGAAAAAGAGTGAACTGTGACCACGGCACTGTGAATGTAAGTGTGTTTTTATGTGCTTGTGAGCGTACATGCGTGTGTCTGTGGTAGTGTGTGAGTGTTCTGGCATGTTGTGTGAATGTGGCATTGGTTTGTATGTTGTGTGTGATTGTGTGTGTGCACATGTCGTGTTCTGTGTGTGTACAGTGTATTGTGTGTCTCTCCTTAACCCTGGGCCACAGAGCTCCTGATATATGGAAGGCCGGTCCATGTGACGCTCATCGCCAGACGCTCAAGCAAGTTCGCCGGAACTCGCTTCCTCAAAAGAGGAGCCAACTGCCAGGTATTCATTGCCATTGCCATGGAAACATGGCCCACTTGTCCCCCGGTGCCTCATAATAGCAGCAGCAGGGTTGGAGCGGGGGGTGGTCAGAGCAGGAGGGGGGGATGGGCAGAGCAGGAGGAATTGGTTAGGTGAGTTGTCACTAGCGTGATTAAGGGGATGGGGGAAGACTGAGTGAGGGTAATATGATGTCTCTGCCCATGTGTGTGTGTGCGCGTGCACGTGAGAGAGAAAGACAGAGAGACAGGTGGGTTTGTCTTTACCTCGGTGACACAGTCTCTGGCTTACATGCATGCTTTTTGGGAAAGATTATTAATCTGTGCTCTGATCCTACTGTACGTGGCATCCCAGCTAAATGTAACACACATGCTGGTCGATGACTTCATGTATTGAAAGCCAGCAGAAATGTGGTTGTGTGTATTGGAAATAGGATTTAATTGACAAAAATAGTCAAAATAAAATGGGACAAAAGATTGAAATGCATCCTCCTTGTCTGACTCCTCCCCCGTGTAGGGCGACGTGGCCAATGAGGTTGAAACAGAGCAGATCATCCATGACGCCTCTGTGATGTCGTTCAGAGCGGGAAGCTACTCGTCCTATGTCCAGGTCCGGGGCTCCGTCCCCCTCTACTGGTCCCAAGACATCTCCACCATGATGCCCAAACCCCCTATACGCTGTGAGTCTCCTACCCCTTCACCCCCATGTTCTGGAAGTACACCCCACAACTCATTTTAGCAGTGAGTTTGATGATGCAGAGACTCTGGTCTCTCATCCTGTTTACTAGGTATTTCTGTGGCATCAACAGACCCAGTGAAGAAAAGAGGTAGTGATGAGGCAAGGGACAAGGGGAGGTAGGAAGCAAGGGAGGAAGGGACTGAGTGAGGTAGAGACTGAGGGAGGTAGGGAACTTAAGGTAACAGCTTGAATAACGGCATCATAGATGAAAGACATCTTTACTCTTAAACCAAGGAACACGGAACCCAGTGAGTGACCCTCCCTCTCTCCCTCTCTCTCCCTCCCTCACACTTGTCCTCTTCATCTATTTCTTTCATTATCAGTCCATCAGAATTAACCTCCAGGGTGTGGAGATTTAGTTTCTGTGATGGAAAAGGAAGAAAGCCTGCAGATAGGCGTGTGTTAAGTCTGGACTGTTTTGAATTCTATGATCTTCCCTCATTTGCCCTTCAGTATATCCCAGGATGACATTTAGCTGCATGAGGCAGAGATGCAAAGCTTGTCTCCAAGAAGTGTGTGTGTGTGTGTGTGATTAGGTAAGTTATCACTCAGACACAATCTACTCCCCCTGTCTGGCCTTTATCCATCCCAACCTGGCATTTCCTTTCATAATAAACAAATGCAAGATAGATCAGGTTTCTTCTGTCTAAGTTCAGTGTCGTACTCACCTATGACAACCTCAACTTAGCCCTAAACCCAACCCCACTTCACCCCAAAGCCACAGATCACCCCCAAATCCCAATTCACCCCAATATTCTCTGTATAAAATTGGTAATCACTGTAGGTACAATACATGACTTTTGGCATGTCTGGGACAAAGGATTAGATCATAGTCTATCATGTTATTATACACTACACTCCCACTTAGATTAAACTGCCGTTTTATTTTTAATAACCCAGATCTGATTAAGCTTCCGTATTTAACCAGTCTGTTGCAGGCACTGTGTGTTCCTGTGTGATTATATAACCAGATCTTAACATGAAGGTCTACAATGCCTTACTAAAGTATTCACTCCATTCTACACAACTCACCTTCTTCAACCTAACTGCCTCATATCAATAATGAATTAAATATCGATTTCCCCACTCGTCTACATTAGTTCTATGTATTTGTAAGACATTAGTGGTACATTAGAAGCACTGCCTACAGGTGTAGGTGTGATGAGTATAGTTTACTTTTGTGAGGCACCTTAATGCCGTAGAAATCCAGGTCAAGTAGGTGTATTTTGAAGACTGCGCTGGTGCTCCAGAACCACCCCATAATGCATATGAAGGCAGATTTTCCATCTCTCTCAACATGTTTCCTTCATTATAAGGTGCTGTGTTACGTGATTTGGGTGGCAGCTTAATGACCAGCCTGGTGTAAGTGGAGGTCTTTGGTGGTGTGAAGGAGGTATATGCTGGCTATGCGTGATGTCTGACTCATTACCAGCCCTGATGCAGGGTAGGAGGGAAATGAGCCCCACCTTTCTTTTTACTCTCTGTTTTCACTTTCTTTCTTCTTTCAATCACTCTATCGCACTGTCTTTTTTTCTTTCGTTTTTCTTTCTCTTTGTCCCTCACCCTATTTCCCAGTGGAGGGACCATTAGATATAAACACATTCAGCTGACCCAGATTCTCCTTTCTTCTTCCTGATTGGTTGAAGTGGGGTGCTGTCCTGTGAAGATAGATTAAACCAGTCGGTTGAAAAACAACGGTGAAAGTTGAAAGACGGGATGATGGAAAAGGACAAACAAAGAACATGTTCAAGTGCTGCTGTTTTGTCAGGGTGTGCGACATAACTACCCGCTTTGACTGGACCCTGGCTGACCTGCTGGTTCGGTCACTTGGCATGTGTTCTCCTTTATGACTTTACTGATTGGCTAGTTCTGAATGCGTGATTTGTTGGTGGAGGAGGATGTACTTAATAATAAACAGTCCTATGAATTCATGTAAACTTGCATTGTAGAACACATACTTATTGAACAGGTTAGTTTGAATATACCACATATCTCCGAACTTGGTTGAATCAGGTTGAAACTGTCCTGTTAGAAGTAGTTGACCTTAGACCTGTATGCATCTGATGGTTGCCTCAGACGCTTGGTCACAACCATACCAATGTTCTGAACTGCTCATGCACGGGCACACCACTGATTCTCATTGACCTCTGACCTCCCACAGTGGACCAGGCCGACCCCTACGCCCACGTGGCCGCGCTCCACTTCGACCAAATGCTGCAGCGTTTCGGGTCACCCATCATCATCCTCAACCTCGTCAAGGTAACCTAGCAACCTCTCCTCTTCCTCAGCTCTGACCTGCAGAAAAGAGCCCAAGCTCACTACATCAGAAAGGTCCAAGACACACGAGAGCTGCAAAATATAGGAGCTCTTTCATGCAGAGCAATGAGGTCACGACAATGGCAGAGAAATGGATAGCTCGCCATCCTGTAGAGTAAGGTCGCTGTGGCTAGTTAGACTGGCGGAAGGAATAAATTGGCCATTACGAGCTGTTGATGGCCCTTTTAAAAGGTACAGACAACACACACATACTCTATGACTCACACGACCAGCTGACACACCTTAAAAACATACTCATATACTTTCCCCAGGCACACACATATCCTCTCAACTCGACATGTAAGCTTTCTCTCCACACTGCGGGGCAAATCCAGAGCCTTCCCTGGTTGTGTGTCCAGTGTCCAGCTCAAATTGTCATTCCCAAGACAACGGAAAACGAAATATCCAATCAGCTCCCTCACACAAATGTGAGACCAGGGGAGTGTGAAAGGGGACCTCTCTATCTTCACACTATGCCTCTTCCTCCTTGAGAAAGAAAGATGGAGACAGAGAGAGAGAGAGAGAGACAGAATGTGGAAGACAGTTTGATATTAAACATAAATAAACCATGAAATTGCAATAGTCTACGGGGCTGTGGGAGTGATATATACAGTGGTGGCCGTGATCACGGCCAGAGATGGGAATTGTGTGTGTGGTAGTGTGTATGTGCATGAGTGTCTTTGTGTGTTCCTCTATAAGTGTGTGTTAATGGAAAATGATGATGCAGAGTTGTGTCTAATGGCCAGTAGTTTTATTTACGTGGACTCTGTGTGTCATGGTATCAAGGTGGTGGAACACTTGGTGAACTAATTTATCCATTAACACACTGCTCATTAGGCTGCATGCTGGGATACTGATTGGCATGTGTGTTGATATCTGTGGGATATTAAAGGCTGTTGTGTGTGATTAGCTGTGTAGTGGCACACATTAAATGGGGGCAAGAGGGGAGAAAAACAGGAGGGTTGGGGGGTTGGAAGTGGGGAGGGAGGAAGGGAGGGAAGTTGTGGAAGGAGGAGGGTAGAGAGGGAGGAGGAGGGGAAAGAGGTGGGGAGAGGAAGGAGGTGGGGAAGGAGGAGGGGAGAGAGGGAGGAGGAGGGGAAGGAGGAGGGGAGAGGAAGGAAGTGGGGAAGGAGGAGGGGAGAGAGGGAGGAGGTGGGGAAAGAGGTGGGGAGAGGAAGGAGGTGGGGAAGGATGTGGGGAGAAAGGGAGGAGGGGAGAGAGAGGGAGGAGGGGAGAGAGGGAGGAGGTGGGGAAGGAGTGGCAGGTGGAGTTGGGTGTTTTTAATACAGGCATGATGTTTAAAATATGCTGTTCTATTTCAATGTCTTTATTTTGTCATTAACATTACTTAAGAAAGAAAGTCAATTAGGAACTAAATCTTCCGGTCAGAGAAACACACAGACACAACTGACGTGAGTGACATGACATGACTCACTCACTCACCGGAAGAAAATAAACAACTTCTTTTTTGTCTTGAATGGGGTGTTGATGGATGAAAATGGCTTTGGTCACAGTGGTGTTGTTTAGGTAACAACCTAGATTATTGTTATTATTTTTTTGCAACAAAAGTTTCTCTCTCCTGTCCAACCAAAGTGGTCATGTAATTCAATATTTACTGACAGAAAAGTATGACGTGCCAAGTAAAACTAGGCCATAGACCCAGTTTCATAACCGAACACAGCTTTGTGTCTTGGATCATACTTTTGTATTGGTGTTTTTTTTGGCGGGGTGTAGAAACGAGAGAAACGGAAGCATGAGAAGATCCTGAGTGAGGAGTTGTATCCAGCCATCTTAAACCTCAACCAGTTCCTCCCACCAGAACACTGCATCGACTACATTGCCTGGGACATGGCACGGTACACCAAAAGGTAGCTGTCAGCCAATCATTTAGTTTATCTTGCCTTCATAGCTTAGCATTGAGCTACATCAAAGGGAAGCAGCTCATCTTCTGTCAAATAAGACTGCCATAAAGGGAACAAATCTTACCTTAACTTACATTTCCCCACACACATTGGGCTCAGGTCTTTCTCAATCCATGACACGTGTCAGGAAATTGTACAACGTATTTTCTACACTGCTGTGCACAGTTTTTCATGTACAATCAGGTAGCTTAATGGCTGCCGTAGCCATGGAAACTGAGGGAGGCAAGGATATATTTTGTGTTCATGTCTGCAGCCTTGGTAATATCCATGAACCCACACGGCTGAGTCCACTCACAACTGCTATGTTCAACGCTTTTGTCAATTAAGTTTCTTTTAAAGTCTCACTTTTCTCCTCCCTCACCCTTTGCACCCTCTCTATTTATCTGCCCTTTTTTCTGTCTGTCCCTCTATCTTACTTTTCTTATTTGTTTTGATCTCACTTTCTCTCTCCCCACCACCTCCTTTTTTCTCAAACTTTCTCTAATTTCCCACCCTGCCCCAGTAAACTGTGTAATGTACTGGATCGCCTCAGTATGATAGCAGAGAATGTGGTCAAGAGGACTGGCTTCTTCATCAACCGCTCCGATTTCTACTGCCACAACCTCCGGCCGGATGATAGGTTAGTCCCTCCTACACACACTTCTCCATCCGGTGGGCTATCCATCCAACTACCTCACTACAGGACCCTCCCCAAACGTGGAACTCACAAACACACAAACACTCACTTACAAAGACCCAAAGCCCTACCACCCCGACTTTCTATCTAGTTCAGAATCAGGTTTAATATAACCTTTTTCTCCGTTAGAAATACTGATAATGGGGATCAGCAAAGTCCATCTGGGAACTCCCCATAGATGTGGCCCATTAATAGAGACAGCGGTTGTCTAAGTAACCAGCCAGAGCCTAACTGGATGAGAGGATGGCAGACCATGCAACCTAGTGCTGAGGGACCCTGAAATCCCACACATCCTAATCACATGGTGTCGACATGACCGCTTCATTACAAAAATTGCAGCACCAAAGCTAATGCTTGTATTCTTTACCCGTATTATGATGCAGGCACTGTCAAACACCAGCTTCAAAAACATTCACTCTCCCAGTTTCTTTCTAACAAACAAAAAGCTGTGTCTCTATCTCACACACTCACTCTGTCTTCTGAGGGTTAAGAAAGTCCATGCTGGCTCAATTCCAAGACTGGACGTGCTGTAAATCCAGATCCCTTCCTGACTCTGTGTGTGTTTATTGTCCTCACACACACAGAACCACATACACAAACACACACCGGCCAAGTTTCTCAGTCCAGTCTGGAGTACCGTTTCCATAGAAGATGACTGACATGTGATTGGAGTGATACTGTATGTGACAGATTCACACAAAAACGTTTTTTTGACTTGTGTTTGTAAATTTTGCCTGACCTTTTTGTTTGTTTTTTTTTAATCCAAGATGGGGAGACTTGGGTGGTCACATCTCCTCCAATGGACGTGTCCAGGTATGATTACAGAACAACACAAGCACACACCCCCAACCACATCCCACACACCCTCCTGAAGAACGTACTCCCAGGACCTCTATTCATGTTTCCTTTTTTTGGGCTGTTGTGGTGCTGCTATGATTCATGCTTAGGTAACACTAATATTGGAGTAATTGGGTTAAGAGGATCTTGTCACATATGGAGAAAAACCCACCACATGGTCTTGTTGTTATGTTACCATGGTAACCTGTAAGCACTGATATCGCTCGTGTGTCTGCAAGTTTGGAATAGCTGTTCTTGTCTTTCTTTTGGTATTCCCTCTGTCAATGTACACAATACATATTGTTAATGTAAAATTAATATAGGTATTATAATACATTAATATGCAGTATATATTTGTTATTTGATTAGACATTTCTTAAAGAAAAGGGAGTACTCCATATCTATTACCATAGCAACAACAACACCAACTTCCTGTTTCAGACTGGAGTCCTGCGGACCAACTGTGTGGACTGTCTAGACCGGACCAACACCGCCCAGTTCATGGTGGGGAAGTGTGCCCTGGCCTATCAACTCTATGCACTGGGCATGATTGACAAGCCCAAGCTCCAATTTGACACAGACTGTGTCCGGTATGTAACTAGCCCATCTTACAGCGCAGCACAGTACAGCATTAGTACATGTCACAGTCTTATTGAAAGCAATCCATCATTTACATGCAAGGCACTCAGGCACTGACTGAAAATTTAGACTCAATGAAGCACATTGAGAACACTTATGTTACTGACCTATTGCCTAGTCGTCTGTTCTGGGTTTGTAATGTATGTGTGTGTGTGTGTGTGTGTGTCCAGGCTGTTTGAGGAGCTCTATGAGGACCATGGAGACACCCTCTCTCTCCAGTATGGCGGCTCCCAGCTGGTCCACAGGGTGAAGACATACCGCAAGATCGCCCCCTGGACGCAGCACTCTAAGGACATCATGCAGACACTGTCCCGTTACTACAGCAATGCCTTCTCAGGTACACACACACACACACACACACACAAACTTAATCCCACCCAGTTCCAATTTCCCCCAAGTATTAGTCATATCTTTTCAATTACTCTGTAAAAGCCCCCCATACACACACATCACATACACAAAAACACTTGGTGCATTGACCATGTTGTGGGTTGAGCTTAGTCATCCTCTCAACCCCCTAGCCTCCTCTCCCCCCCACCCCCCGCCCACAGCTGCCCCCCCAAAACCTAGGTTACCATGGAAATGCAGACTCACTTTTTCCTTCACAATCCTACTGTTACACAATATTGCCCCCCCTCTACCCCCACCACCATCCATTAGTCATCATTAACTTTCCATCTACAGGGAATTAATTATGAGTGTTTTTCCGCGTTTTTGGCTATTGACACATCTAAATAATAATATAAATCAAGTGTACAATTCCCCGTCTTACACATGTACACACACACCATGTACAGTAAGAGCATGTCATTACTGTATTGAACCATTGGTGAACTCAACTGTGAGCGGAGCTCTGGGGCCCCATGTATAAAGGATTGCGCAGCTTTCATACCAGAAGATGGCGTACGGCCAAAACTCGAAAAGTACCTACGCACAGAAATATTCACATGTATAAAACCGGTTGTACGCCAGGTCCTGCGCAGCTATCCTGTGCAGGACCTGGCATGAGATTGACTGCACATGAACGAGCCACTTACCCCGCCTTGCCTCCTCCCATAAATGAATATGCAGATGGACTATAAATGTACTCCTGAGGTCATTTCTTTGTCTGAATTACCGTGTTTCTTTGAATAAATGCCACCCTTGAATAAATGCTGCACCAAAAATGAACGTTATTTAATAAACGCCACAGCGTTTATTCTAAGAAATACGGTGACTGTGAGATCGAGGTTCTGACGAGGTGGAGGTGAGAAAACAGGCGTGTTCGACTTGGCCAACAGTCGGCTGTAGCTGGCACCCTTGAAGCTGAGATTGCCATTGGCTGCTTCAAGTCAGCCGGGTTGCAGGCGCTTGCAGGTGACGCCGGTGCTGCATGAAGTCGAACGCACCTATTGTGTCCTGTTTGGCGGCCTGTCATCATATTAGCGACAAAAAAAAGTCAGCGGAGTGGAAAACTGTCACTATTTGCGCTCTTTCTTGTTTTTAAACTGTAGGACTTTGAGATTGAGCTGAATATAAAGTACATTACAAACAAAATAATTTTATTATTATAGGGCCATAAATGCTGTGGGTTCAGAGAACCGGACCATGGCAGAAATTAAGAAGAAATGGTCCGATGTAAAACTTTAAATTAAGAAACAAGTGGTGGCGCATCGTAACAGGATGGCAGCTATAGGGTTAGCGTTACATGCATTTCCTGAGTGATTTTGTCATTCGTTTGACACCCTCAAGTTTAACAGAAGTTATTAAGTGGTGGCGGATTAAACAGAAGGCTATAGCATTTTCCGTTTTGGGATTTTGGCATTTTGATGTGATCATTCACATTAATGATCAAACTTTTATTATTATGTTTTTTGAATAGTCTACGTCATAAACATACTGGAAACTTTATTTTGTAATGTTTGGTGAGTTTCGGCACTTTTCAGTTAGAATTCGCCACGTTACAGAGCCAGACAAGACTTTGCGGACGGTCCGCACATTCTCACGTCTGCTCAAAAGTTTCTGTGACGGCCCGCACATTCTCACGTCAAGTAAATCTTTATACATCACACCGTGTGCGTGAAAACCAGCGTATGCAAGCTTTTTGTGCGTACGCAACGTTTATATATGAGGCTCCAGGTCCTTTGTCATGTGGATTGGCACCAGACGTCTCCTAATGACCTCAGCCATTCCATGACTGCCTTGAGCCTGTAAATCCCTTTATTGATGAGCAGTTTTCGTCATCTGCTGCCTTCAGAAGCACTGAGTATAGATTAATGTGTTTAACAGTTATTAATACCTGCTGTCTGGGGGTAAACTGATGAGGCTTGATCTTTCTGTTATTGGTCCTCGCTGCCCGGCAATGATGCCCTAAAGGGTTTCAGAGAAGACAGCTGATTGACAGAGACTTTCTTTTAATGCACACACCCTATTTTCCCAAGATTAAAAAAAAAAAAAAAAAACACATGAAATCTCACATTGGCACACACACACACACACACACACACTTGGGATGCTCGTTGTTACAAGGGATGCCTTAAAGAATCATTACTTCACCCGGGGACTCATCGTCTACACATAATCACTGATGGCGTGGGCAAGCTCTTTTTTTATCATCTTAAAGTAAATGCTAAACATTTCCTGCGGGGCGCTTTTGGTAACAGGAATACAAGTGAATCGGCTCATTTATCCTTTGGGCAGAAAATGTCTTTGTTGTTATTGGAATAGGATGGGGAAATTAAATATAGTGGATGTTATTGTGGCTGCCACAATGGGTCTGGCTTTCCTAGCATGGATTGATCCTTCTGAGGCACATTGACTCACAAACACACACACGTTAACTCCCACATCCCTGGTCTGATTGTTGTTGTAATGCTTAGTTAATTTGCTCATAGCTTGTCACTAGTATCTTTGTTAGCAGTTCTGCTCGTGCCAGCCACGCAGTGACGCAGTTGGCAGCCCCAAGTGTCCAATCACATCTCCAGTGTGGGTGAGAGCCGGGGTCATGTGATCCACTGGACTGTATATGTGCAATCTCACTAGTTTTGAGTTATCTCCTCTTCCGTATCAATGACCGTGTGTGGTTTTGATCCGTTTATCTTACCTCCTTGTTTTCCCTGCACCCTGAACGACTCCCATTTGAATCAATGGCGACACAACCCTGTGCACCTTAGGGGCACCTGAGTGCGGGTCCAGGTCACAGTCATTCTGGAACCCTCCTGAGCCAGTCCCCTGCCAACGACCCTCCACTCCTAGCAAGGACTGTGTGAGAGGACTGGGAAAAGAAAAAGAGAGTGAAGAAAGGGAAAGCAGTCAGACTAAATCAGCCGGTGTGCTGTCATGGTGCCCTTCTCCAACACCTCCTCACCCGCTTCTTCCTGATTGCAATTTCCTTCCCTTATTACCGTGGTGCGAGTCAGGCGAGCCTCCTCCTTAATCAGAACACTCTGGGACACATTCACTTTCTCTCTGGCTGTCTCACATTAAGGATCTTTTTTTACAGGTCCACAGCTGAATGTGTCCTTTTTTGATGGTACAATCATGAAGTCTGATATGTGTTTTCTCTGCTCACTGTGTGTATTCAGAGGCTGCGTTCCCAGGGTTCAAGGGACTTGTAATACAGGATGAACTTGACCAACACACATTCTTACCAAGATGTGCAAAGAGTCTGTTGTTAAAGCATAGTACAATTCCAAAATCCAGACAGGCAGGTTTTTTTTCTTTTGCATATGTCTTTTTTTCCATAGTACAGCCTTGAGATGTGTACAATTGCAGCCGTTCATCGTTTGGCTTCTAAAGCCCACATCAGGAGGTTGTGACAGTGTTGAAACATTCAGTGTTGCCATGGTTGACGACCAATGTACTGCATGTTCCAGGACACACAGTAGTGGCCTTTTAGTTAAGAGTCTGCTAACATGCAGGTACCAGAGTCAGTTACTAGAGTCGGTTACTAGAGTCGGTTACTAGAGTCGGTTACTAGAGTCGGTTACTAGAGTCGGTTACTAGAGTCGGTTACTAGAGTCGGTTACTAGAGTCAGCGTCAGTGCCTAGAGTCAGTTAGCAGACTGTTACAGGTGTTTGAGTATTTTGGGTCTCTGAGCTCCTAACTGAGTACCCACTGTAGCCAAGCATCTGACCCTCTCTTACCCAAAAAATCCACATCATGATGTCCATTTCAATACCATTTCTTCTTTTCGTACTCGCTTTTCCTCAGCCTCAACACCCCCCACCTCTGTCCCTCCATCCCTCCCTCCCTCCCCTCCTACTTTCCTAACATGTATCTTAAGCCGCCCTTGATCCTAAAGTCAGGCACAGGATGTGTGTTTGGGTCGTAGTAGGTGTGTGATTTCATTGACCCCACAAGCTCAATTTGTTATGTCCTTTCCATCTAATCTTGTACAAGGCCATGCTGAATTTATGGCTTATGACAGCAACTGAATTTAGACACTTGCCTGTTAGGTCTGTGGAGGGCCAGTCTGGTTACTGAAGTTGACAGGAAGTGAGGTACAAAACAGAAAGAAACACACATACACACACGCACACACAGATCAGCCATCTTGTAAGTTATCTTTGCATTTTATCTGTTTATTTCCCAGGAATAAGTTACATGCCTTTTCTCATCCACTTATCACATAATGAGTCAAAAGACCCACGTGCATCCGTGGGTTAACATGTTCCAAAAATGACTTTACTGTCTAGTATTATTTCCAGCGTATAAAGTAACACAAATCTAATCTCCTTGGCTGCTTCTGTGTAGGATCTGAACTCTCACCCACAGGCTTCAGATGACAAAGCTCAGGATGATAATTACCTTCAAATTGGTTGTAGGGTAAAGAGCTGTAATTATGACTGCAGTCCATCATTTGGGGGATAATTGATCTGCCTGTTGGACGATGGTAAGCACCACCTGACTGGCTTTGACGCCTGCTGAGGCACGTGCCACTCTTCGTACACCCATGTGGACTTACAGGAGACCAGGAAGTCATGCTCTTGTCTTGGATCTGTGTTTGCACACCTGTTTTTTCCTGGAAACTTCCCTGGTGGTTTGTGTGTATTTGATTTGAGAAGGTTTCTCGTATGTTCAGTATCTGCTGACTGTCTTCCATCTTCTGTGTTTTTTATGATCTCCTCATTGGTGTCTGTGTTGACTGTTTCTGTGATGCCTGCGTGTCTGTGATTTGTGTGTTTGTTTGATTTTCAATTTTTTTATTGCACTCTTTCTCTCCTCTTCTTTTTCTCTCATCCCCTCTCACTCCATCCCTCCCTCCCTCTGTCTGTTTCTCAGATGCTGACAGACAGGATGCCATTAACCTGTTCCTGCAGGTGTATCAGCCATGTGACAACAGGCCTCACCTGTGGGAGCTGCCTACAGACTTCTACCTGCACCAGAGCAACACCATGGCCCTGCTCCACCACCGCCGCAGGTACCACACACCCCCTCACTGGACACCCTGGCCAACACAGCTAGGCGCTGGTGGGGCTGTCGGAGACTATTCCCCACACCTCCTGACGCGTGTTTGTTGTGTCATTATGTGACCTAGTTTGCAAAATGGGAGATTTTGGAACTCCATTTGCCGAAACATGTAAACAAACTAGGTTGGTGGCCATAGAGATTGAGAGCATATCTTGTGCATATCCACACACACAGACACTCAGTCACACTTACAGACACACAATCAGTGCTATAGCAGAGCTCTGCTGTTTCTACACTCCCACAGGGCGTCCACTCTATTTCTGTGTGTGTGTGTGTGTGTGTCCACACACACGTTTGCTTGTCTGCGAGGGCCAGGCAGAGTTTGTTAGGCTTGTACTGTCTGTGCTCATATGACACCACAACACTTCACAGGCAGAAACAGCACTAAGTCAACTACTGAGAGAGAGCAGTCTGTCCAGTCTGTCTCTCTGACACCCTTAGTTTTTACCCAGTTCTTTGGTGTTCTTGGTATTCACTACTGTGACTGCTCCATTTACTGTACCTTTGTGACTTATTGAATAGAAGGATTTTTTGTTCGATGTTAGTCCCAGGGTTGGCTTTATGAATTCACTCTCCATATCTGGGTTATAGAACCATAGGCCTAATAGCTGTTGTGGAGGCCGGGAACCAATTCCATGTTTTTTTTCTTTGCAAAATGTGTGTGTGTGTGTGTGTGTGTAGCTACACGTACTGGTGGTCGGAGGGAATCTTGTCCTATCTGCCACTGCCCTATGATGAAGGTACATCCATGATTTTCTTCTTCAGTCATTTGAAGATCAACATTACCATGACCTAGTTACACCTGCCCTTTATGATACACTTGCGTGTCTACGTTGTTGTGTGTGTGCGCGAGGGCGTGTTAGCATATGATATTTGTTATATGAGCGTGTGTGAGAGAGCGATAGCACATGAATCGTGTAAGCCTGTGTTTAGGTTGTCCTAATAGTTTTCCCTGTTTTCCGCTGGATCCATCCAGTCCCTTGTGAAGAGAACATGAAGAAGGTGAAGGTGAAGAGGGTCAACCGCTATGACCAGAGCATCGACATCTACACAGAGTTCTTCAAACCATATGAGCTCACCTCATTTGACGACACGTTCTGCGTGGCCATGACCAACTCTGCCAGGTAGGGCTGGTGGTCCATCTGCAGGCCAGTGTGGTCTCCTCCACTTCCATTCTGTGGTGTACACACACACACACACACTTTTGGACATGCTTAGCCCAGTTCCTCTCTACATCCTGCTCCCGTGCGTGTCTGTGTGCGTATGTCTGTGTGTGTGTGTGTGTGTGTGTGTGTGTGTGTGTGCGCGTCTGTGTGTGTCTTTGTTCTCACAGGGAGTTCATGCCCAAGACGGTGGGAGTGGACCCCAGTCCCTTCACTGTGAGGAAGCCAGAGGAGACAGGGAAGTCAGTGCTGGGGTAAGCTTGTGCGGGACGTTTTGGTTCTATTGTGTTTTTCGGTATTCATTGACTCGAGTACATGCTGATGAGGGTGTGAGTTTATAAAACCCCCGAAAACATGTGCAACACCCGCACAGTCTCCTCCTCGCTCCTCTACATGTTCCAAAGCAGTCACTTAGTCCCCGTCTACTACAGCACTGCTAGGAAACACCAGACATGCGTTCATGGACCTATATCTGGTATCGTTGGTGTTGCTGTGTTTTTAAATGAGGCAGGGAGAAGGTGTGCAGGGTTTGGGGGGGAGGGGGGTAGTTTGTGCGATAGACTGATGCGGGGGGGGGGGGGGACTGATGCATTGGTCACGGTTTGGAATGTAAGGGAGAAAACAGGACAACTGCGGATATCGCTATAAAAATATTTGGACGACGAAGTTAAGGCGGCATGCGTGTGTGTAACTTAACTGAAAAGTGCTGCGGGAAACCCTGGTGTGGTGTGTGTGTGAGGGGGGTGGGCATTTAAGGCAGGTGTTTGTAGAGACAGAAATAAGTGGTTTGACATGGGTCACTTGTGTGTCTGCACACTCTCTGCCATCCCCTCCCCCACCCCTCTCTGGCTTCCCATCCACTGTTGTCCCAGTGTGTCCCAGAGCTAAGGGCAGTCAACACAAGCCATTCTCTTGGTTAGCCGTTATACTGGCAGAGGACGCCTTCAATCCTTTTCTCTGTGAGCAGTTAGAACGCCACAACAGTCAAAGCCGTCTTGGACTTGATTTATCTTCATTTGTCGTTCTTATTAGTCTAGGGAGTCAGGTGGCTGAGCGGTTAGGGCATCGGGCTAGTAATCTGAAGGTTGCCAGTTTGATTCTCAGGTGGCTGAGCGGTTAGGGCATCGGGCGAGTAATCTGAATGTTGCCAGTTCGATTCCTGGTCGGGACACATGACGTTGTGTCCTTGGGCAAGGCACTTTACCCTACTCGCTTCGGGGAAAATGTCCCTGTACTTACTGTAAGTCGCTCTGGATAAGAGCGTCTGCTAAATCACTAAATGTAATGTAATGTAGTTCAAAAAACAACAACAATTCTGACTCTCGTGGGTTCATCACACTTGTATTCATTTTTTATTATTTTTATTAACATCTCTCGAAGCACAGAAAGATCTCTGTTGTTGCTCATGGTGCATGACTGTACAGTTACATGACTACAGGGGCGTCTATCTGTTATGTCCCGTCGAGTGCACCCCCCCATATTTCACTCCTTTTTCCCTCCCCCTCTCTCAGCCACCTGCCTCCCTCTCTCGCCCTCCCCTGTCTGTCCGTTGTGTCACGTGGAGGTTGTGTGCGTGCTGTTTCCAGGCTGACTGACGAAGCCCTGCTCTCAGTCAGGCCTTATCCCTACTGTTCCTGCTGTGGTCACGGTCAGGCTACCTTCTGGTCTCAAAGCAGTAACCACAGCGTGGTTCATCACTGTCTGTTAACCTTTGCGAGCGTTCCACAGTTGCTCCCCTATATTTTGACACAGGCTTTCACTGTGTGTCCTGGCAACAGCCTTGGATACCACTTGGGGCTGCTGTGTTACGGATTGTGGTTTAACTGGTGTGTGTATGTGTTTTCTTCTCTACCTTCCCCCCCTCCCCTCTCTCTACTGGCCACACAACCCCCCCTCCCCCCCTCCCCAGTAATAAGAGCAGCAAGGAGGAGGCAGTGCTCCAGAGGAAGACTGCGGCCAGCGCCCCGCCCCCCCCCAGTGAGGAGGCCATATCCAGCAGCTCGGAGGACGACTCGGAGGAGGACCGCGAGGACGACGCCTCCGTCTCCCAGCGCTCCACCCCTGTCAGGATATCCGAGGCAGGGGACGGCGGCCGCGCGCAGGAGGTACGGGACTGCACACGCACGTGGGAATGAAGCCCCCCCGCGCGCACACACACATTGTGTCACACAGACAGCTGTTGGGGGGGGGGGGGGGGAGCAAGCTGGGGTATTTCATATGTTCTCTATGTAACAGACCTTCCACACAGCCTGCCTGGCTCATGCTGGCAGTGCCACCCCCATCATCACTCTAGCCTGCCGCTGAGATAATCTTTGTGTTAACAGGCCTCCACTGTCTCTCCTAAGTCAGGTGTTCCACCTTCAGCATGTACTCAGCTGTAAAATTGTACATTCTAGAAGCATCCAACCAGAACCTGACAGACACAGACAGAACGTCCAGAGTTCTATTTATCTAACTGGGTCACAGCAGAAGCAGCAGATGAACCCACGGGCCAAGATGGAACTAGAACAGAGCAGGAACATCTTGGGTGCTTTCCTGTAGTGGTCGTCCAGATAGTGGCCCTTCAGGCCAAGCTGAGTAGAAGGTTTTGGTTCCTTGCTGGTATGTACCTGGTTCATACACTACCTACAGGCTGGCTCTGCCCTGCATCTACTCCTGGTTTCCTGTTTCCTACTTCCTGTCTCCAGCTTGTTCCTTACCTCTCTTCCTGGAGGCCGTATTCTCTGGTTGCCCAGGTGGCCAATGCACGCTCGTTGATACAGCTCGTCGATACAGCAGTGACTTAAATTCCTTGTTGTGGGGGGGCGGAAACCAATCAAACTCTGATGCAAGGCAACAAGGGAGCTCTCAAAGGCTCGTGCTGGGAACATGTCCAGTAACGCACAGGAGAGACAACCATGACCCCCTGTGTGTACCTGCCCCTTCCAAGTGACCCCTAAAAACATCAGACCACTCGAATAAACACTCTCCTCACCCTGATATGTTTAGTATGTTCCTATGCCAATTCCTGCGTAAACTGAAAAACATACATTTGCCCAACCTCTAGATATACTCTGTTTCTCATCGATCTTAAATGTACACAATTATAATATAGTTGCTGTATTATTCTAATGAATACATACCGCTGCCGTTTATATTCTTTCCATCCCATTTTCTCTTTCTCTGTCTCCAATTCTTCTCGCTATCGATTGGTTGATATATAAAATATTTATTTCTCTCGATCTCTACGTTTTCTTCTTCTCCCAGTCTTTCTCACTGTCTCTCTCCCTCCCCCCCCTCCCCTCCCTGGCCTGGAGCTAAGAGCCTGCCATGAATATTTGGGGGCGTGAGTAGCGTGTGCCTCACGTGTTGTCTGAGCTGTCCACGCGTGGTTCCTGGGGCTGCCTGAGAGCCTGTCCCCCACAATGGATCGCCGCTGCGCCAGGGGAAAGCTAACCAGCTGAAATATTTAAACATCTGATCATTACCACACAATTACACACACTCATGTCATATCCCTGGGGGTTGCGTGTGTGTGTGTGTGTGTGTGTGTGTGTGTGTGTGTGTGTGTGTGTGTGTGTGTGTGTGTGTGTGTGTGTGTGTGTGTGTGTGTGTGTGTGTGTGTGTGTGTGTGCTGACTACAAGCTGTGTTTGTACAGCTTCTTTGTAGTGGGTTGCTTTTTCTTGCATGGTTAGCAGAAAGCCCAAATTAATAGTTAGAGCTGTAATGACTGATGGCTTCAAAGAGCCTTTTGGTCAATATGAGCATTCAGCTACTGTGAGCAGCACAGGCACCAGAAACAAAAGACGCCTACTCTTTCATAGAGAGAAGGACATGAAGAAAGAGAGAGAGAGAGGCTGAGGGGAGACAGAGAAAGAGACAAAGACTATATGTGATGTCTGGGCTGCGTATTGACACCTATGTGTTGACATGGAGGCTTGCTTGAGGTCGGTCATATAACGCCAACACGCATGCACACACACACACACACACACACACTTCACAGTTGTTTTTCTCTGTTGTTTCTTCTGGGAGGAGCATGTGTCTGAGTGGGTACATGGGGGTGGTACGGTCAACGTGACTGACCACGTGTGTGTCTCATCTGGCATGCAGCAGATACTGGGAGGTTTGATGTAACATAACAGTACTCTGCACCAGCCTTCTCTGACCCTTTACCTGTAACCCCCCCTCCCCCCCAGGACCAGCATCAACCAATGAGGGAGACCTACGGGCTCAACCTGGATGACTCTCCCGCCAAGGATGACCTGGTCATATACCACACGTGAGAGATTCACACACACACACACAGACTGGCATTACACTCACACACAGATACATTCAATGCACCCTCTCCTTTAACACGCACATCAACATCCAATCCACACCCTCTCGCATTGCACCGGTGTGTCTCACTGAAAGTCGTCCCTAGGAGGGTGGGCTATTGAGTCCTCTAGTAATGATGGTTCCCCATGCTGTAATGGGCCGGTGTTGCTCTCAGCAGCTGGAACAGTGGCCTGCTGTGTGGGAGTGCTGTGGTGATCTTCTTTTCTTCTCCTCCCAGCCTCTCACTTCTCTCTGTCTTTCTCCTGGACTTTTTGTACCCAATTATTTGTATCTTTTTTCCCCCCCTCAAACACCTCACTGTGTTAAGAGTCTGTTCTCCGAAAGCTGTGTGTGTGGGTGTGTGTGTGTGTGGGGGGGGTCATCTGGTTGCTGTGGGATGGGTGGGGGTGAGGGGGGGGTCCTGTCTTCCCCCTTTAGGGAAGTAACGACCTTCACGAAGAGAACATACGCGCACACATTCAGCCTCTTACTCATTCACACATACACGTACCTGCAGACGCGCACATGTACGCACACAAACACACACACACGCCCTGGTAATAAGAATAGAAGTGGTGTGCTGGTGGGAGGTGGTCTCTCAGGACACAGGTGGATGCTGGCTGCCTTCGTCGCAACCTGGATGAGTACCCACCGCAGAGGAAGGGCTGTGTGGCTTTCCTTAGAGACCCTCAGATCCTAATCCTGACAGAAAGAAATGAATAGACACACACAGGCACTCACACGGGTACACACACATACACACCAGTGGGACCTCCTGAAGGATACTCATTGTCGTGTGGACGTTTTTATCAGCCAACTAAAGATGTGAAGATAGGACTCCCATGTCCAGTTTTGTACTGGGTCTTATCAGTCTTAAAGTGTGTGTGTGTCAGATATCACATTCTGTGGATGGAGCTATTTAAAAGCTTCACCTTGTTTGTGATCCACACACACACACACACACTTCTTGATCTTGACTGGGCTGTGGGTCGTGCCTTCTTCAGGTCATGAGAGACCTCATCTGTGTGTCTGCATGTCTTTCCAGGACTACACAATGGTTAACTGTGTGTGTGTGTGTGTGTGTTTCTGCAGGTTTGCACACCTGGGTCAGAATCAACACACGGTGGAGAAGACGGAGCCCACTTACTTAGAGAATGCCATCAACCTGTGAGTGGACCCCCCCCCCCCACACACACACACACACACACACAAAAAGTACATATAGAGTACACAAAAAGTCACACCCACAGCATTGCCACCATCTCAGGTAGAGTGCAAGGTGCCCAGCATCCATCTTTTTCTGGTTCAGTAGTTAGTAGTTGTATTTTCCTCAACAAGACTGTTAGTGACAGTTCAGATAACAAGTGTTCAGATGAAGTGAGCTTTTGGTCTTGCCTCCTCTTCCTCTATTCTCTCATCCTCCCACTCTTTGGTCCTTTCACTGTCTTCTTTATCTCCTTCCACTCTGGCTCTTCGCTGAGCATGCACTGTGAGGTGAAAGAAGCTAACCTTCCACTGCACGTGTATTGCCAATGTGTCACACATAACCGTTGGCTGTAGAAACTGAATGACCAATCATCTCCTGGTGATTTCCCCCTGCCGCAATACCCCCGCCCGCCCCCCCCCCCCCCCCACCTGCACACACTCTCTTCACACTTTGCAGGCATTAGTCATTGGAGCCTGCCCTTCTGGGACTGCATATAGGCTCTCCTATTCTATGGAAGGACGGAAGGAAGGACGGAAGGAAGGAAGGAAGGAAGGAAGGAAGGAAGGAAGGAAGGAAGGAAGGAAGGAAGGAAGGAAGGAAGGAAGGAAGGAAGGAAGGAAGGAAGGAAGGAAGGAAGGAAGGAAGGAAGGAAGGAAGGAAGGAAGGAAGGAGAGATGGACTGATGGACTGATGAAGATACCTGGCTGGATTCTGGTGCAGGCTCCAGTTCTCATCCCTCCTCCTATCATCCCCGTTTCGCTTTAATGATACACACGTTCACGTACACAGAGACACACACACAAAGGCAACCCTCAAATCCCAAGACACACACAGACACAAATGACTATGGTCTGTGGGAACATTGCTTGTACAAATCTAGACATGTTATTTGGTCTCACACACATGCAGACACACACTCTTTCTTGGCAATGACTAATATGGAGCTCCATTCCAGTATTTTTCTCTCTCTACCTTTAAATAACTAAGCAGGCGTGTTTTCTCTCAGTCCACGTGCTGCTGTTACTTCAACCTCTGGGAAGTGCTTGCTGCTTGCCCAATCAACCGACCAAGCTCTGAGGTCAGAGGTCAGACCTGCACAGGGTGGGAGAAGAGTCGAAGACTGGAGATAATGAGAGGAAATTAAGTCAGGGAGGGAGTGAGGGAGAACAGAAGGGGAAGTGGAGGAGGACACACATGGGCCAGGGAAACAGGAAAGAGAAGTAGACAGTGGTCAATATCACTCAACACATGCACCTGGAACTCTAATACACCTCTCAGAGCTCAGCCTCTCAGAGCTCAGCCTCTCAGAGCTCAGCCTCTCAGAGCACAGCCTCTCAGAGCACAGCCTCTCAGAGCTCAGCCTCTCAGAACTCAGCCTCTCAGAGCGCAGCCTTTCAGAGCTCAATCTCTCAGAGCTCAGCCTCTCAGAGCGCAGCCTCTCAGAGCACAGCCTCTCAGAGCTCAGCCTCTCAGAGCTCAGCCTCTCAGAGCTCAGCCTCTCAGAGCTCAGCCTCTCAGAGCTCAGCCTCTCAGAGCTCAGCCTCTCAGAGCTCAGCCTCCAATCATCTCTCTCACATACAAACACTCACACATACTAGAAAGCAGCTAGAAAGTGGCATCTCCATGTAAAGTATGGCCTTAACAGGTCACGTGAGTGTTTGGGCACATGTACACGTGTGTATGCATGTGCAGGGAGGGGCTGCCGTGACAATAGCCTGCTGATTAAAACAACAGTGGTTCACTAGCACACCTGCTCCCAACAGTGGGTTTGGCAATGGAGGACAAAAGCTTCGTATTAAACACAATGACACAAGCTGTGAACACTATTAGACCACATTTAGACTTAACACTCATTACTTTTCACTCGTTAGTATACAGTATTATCCCTTTATATATCTCTCTCCATTACGCTTTCACTGCTTCCAGTCTATATCTTCATCCCCTCATCTACAGATGTCCGTCTATCCACTGTCTATTTCATCCCTGTCTATCTCTCTTTTTCGCTCTCTTATTTTGAATCATCTCTACCTCTTATCTTTTCTCTCTCATCCTCCCTTTCTGATGTCAGGACCACGCATCCAGCAGGTGTGCCTTCTGGAACATATATTTTCTACATTACAGCATCTAAAACACAGTTTTTTGTTTTCTTTTCTGCCCCCTCTCTTTGTCCGCCCCCACTAAAGGTTATGATTGTTGTCACTGGCTGATGTGTATAGAGCAAGCTAAGGTGGGCGAGACTAAAAGGTCAAGCAGAAACGTGTGTGTTACAGACAATTAAAGCGGTTCTCTTTTTTTGCTTCCTGATGGCCCTCACCTGCATGGTGACACGTTTTCTGGTGGGTTTGTGTTGGTGTTTTGTCAGTATGTGACAAGCTTTCCACTGGTGTGCCAGATGTGTCGATCACACACACACAAATTGGTTTTGCTATTCTTGTGGGGACTCGCAATTCATTCAGTTCAACCCTAACCTTTACCCAAAAACCTAACCCAGAACCCTAACCCTAGCTCTAACACTCTCCGTATCTCCTTAATGTAACCCCAACCCCACTTGAATGTAATTCTAACCCAGACACAAATCCTAACCCTGAACCCCATTTTCTTTCTACTAGTTTCCACTCGTGCTCTGGAGAGCAAGCTTACCAGCTACACCTTCGCTGTAGCTGTCTAACCCAAACACTGGCTCCATTTAGGCAGGTAGTCAGGTAGTGTCTAAGAGGGAGAAGGAGTCACACACTAAACACCCAGACTCACACTTTCTTGTGTTATTAGATTTACAGTAGAAAAACGTCTTCTTACCAAGCAACAGATATGAGTGGAGGGGGCAACAGGAAGTGGGTGTGGGGTGTCAAGGTAACACCTGTAAGGAAGGAGATGGGAGTCACAGGAGTGCAGGGCCTCTGTGCTACCAGTCTTATGCCAGGCTCCCCCTATGACTTTGTTCTGAAAATGGCAGATTTTGTGGTATTTTTTATTATTTTTATTTTGCCAATTTCTGCTCGTCTTGGTGGAAATGAATCTAACGCTGTCTGTGGATGAGGACCTGGAGGTGACAGGTCAACATGAACACACCAATGCACACTCATCCCACTGGTCAGAATGCAACTACTACATGTCACTTTGGTGCTGTACATATTGACCTACATTCCCATAGGCTGCCCTAAGTGCTGTCCTAGAAAGGAATGGAGAGAGAGGGGTATAGAGAGGCAGTGAGAGGGAAAGAGAAAGACCGACAGACAGACAGAGGGAGAGGGAGCAGAAAGAAAATAAGATTAAACTCTTTATCCTTCAGGCTTGTACTGTACTTTACTCTACTGCTGTATCAACACTACACTTAGCCCCTCTACTCCTATCCTGCCCCCTCTTCTGCTCCTTCTCCTGCCCCCTCTTCTGCTCCTTCTCCTGCCCCCTCTCCTGCTCCTTCTCCTGCCCCCTCTTCTGCTCCTTCTCCTGCCCCCTCTCCTGCTCCTTCTCCTGCCCCCTCTCCTGCTCCTTCTCCTGCCCCCTCTTCTGCTCCTTCTCCTGCCCTCTCTCCTGCCTTCTCTCCTGCCCCTTACCTACCTCTCTCCTGCCCTCTCTCCTGCCCCTTACCTACCTCTCTCCTGCCCTCTCTCCTGCCCCTTACCTACCTCTCTCCTGCCCTCTCTCCTGCCCCTTACCCACCTCTCTCCTGCCCTCTCTCCTGCCCCTTACCTACCTCTCTCCTGCCCTCTCTCCTGCCCCTTACCCACCTCTCTCCTGCCCTCTCTCCTGCCCCTTACCTACCTCTCTCCTGCCCTCTCTCCTGCCCCCTCTCCTGCCCTCTCTCCTGCCCCCTCTCCTGCCCTCTCTCCTGCCCTCTCTCCTGCCCCCTCTCCTGCCCTCTTTTCTGCTCCCTCTCCTGCCCTTTCATACTTTTTCACACTCCTCACTACAATCTCACACCCAGACTCATACCCTCATAATCAGTCATACTGTACCCGACTTAATGTTGGCTGGGAGCAGGAGCCAAGTGAGTCCACCATGTGCCAGGCAAGCTCCTCGTTGTGATTGGCTGACATGGTTAGGGCTGAAGAGAGCTAATCTGCTGTACGGACAACAAAGCATGTTCCCAGTATTTTGCCACCCTCTACTTATAAATTAGTCATCACTGTAATAACCATCAGCTGCAGAAACACCTTAACCTTCATCACCCCCCTCTGTCTGTCTTTCTTTCTTTCTTTCTGTCTCTCTCTCTCTCTCTACTTCCATCTCTTGTCTTTCTTTCTCCTTTTTTCTCTTTTTCTCCCTGCCCTCCTCTGTCTCCAACTCCTGATTCACTCCCATGTTCCTGTTATTTTAAGCTACTGCTATTGTTAGGTTTTCAGATGGTTTTGCTCCTTCAGTTGTCGTAAAATGCTCTTGTTCAGGGCAGTTTGACTGTGCAACACTCCTCTGACCAACCCTCCTTCTTCCTCCTCTTGCCCCGCCTCTTCTCTCCCTGTTTTCCCTCCAAACCCCCCTTGGTCCTCCCTCCTCTCCGTCCCCTCTGCCAGGGTGCCTGTGTCCCGTTTCGAGGAGGACAGCATCTTCGAGGTGTCCCCGCCACGAGTGGACAAGGAAACGTGCGAGCTGTTTGAGAGCCATGTCATGACTGGCCACGGCCAGGTGAGGGCGCTGTGCAGGGAGGACGTGCTCATGTACCGAGAGTACATCAAGAACAGGTACATGTAGGAACCAGCTCCACCAACCTGTCGTGACCCCATCTCCACCTCATCCTTGTCTCCTCGTCTGGATGGGACCGAGGGGTTTGGACGGGGTGGGGGAAGGGAGGGCTCGACGGGGATGAGTCTTCACATACCTCATTCAGGAAGACCAGGTGGGAGCTGTTTGGATATATCCTGCTTGGATGGATTTGGATGGAAGCTCTATGGGGTGCCATTTCAAGGACCTTTTTTACATTTGCTATAATGTTCCATTCTGGTGTGAGAACCGTCCTTTGGGTGCCAGAGACTCACAGGTGCAGTAACAGACCTTGCTAAACAGGAAAATTACATTATGTTGATGTCTTACAAGAACTTCAAAGTAGGACTGCTCATGTTTTAATGCTTGCTTTAATTATGCAGGTATGTGCATTTTCAAAGGCCAACATCCAAATGTCCATTTTATTTGCAACCTTTTTTAGTTTTTTTCTCTTTTTTTAATGGCATACCTGACTTTTAAAATAACAGCTATGTATTTTTTCTACATGCAAATTTGATTTTCAGTCATTGTCAAGATACTGAAGAAATTATGGAAGATGTAAGCTGTTCAAATGATTGGTTGCACTTAGCCGATAAAGCCCATGAAATTATAAAAGGTTTGACTGAATCCAAGATGTAATTTTATTTATATTTTAATTTGTCACACTAATTAAATCATGAGTTGGATGACTGCCTTACTGTTAAATGTACTTCATAAGGATTATGTAAAGGACATGATGTCTTAATTAAACATTATTTATTAAATAAATATGATTTGTGAGTTTAATTTGGATGATAAATGGTAATGGATGGGGACACGAGTCAGACTGTCAGTAGAAGAGAGTGACTGAAATTATTATAGGAAACTATTATTAACTGCTATTAAATCCAATAATAAAACTGGATGAATGAAAAGAGGAGGGGAAAAACAGGCGCTTGCCTTCTCTCTGTCTGTGGATTACCCTCTTTCCCTTCTCTCACTGTCACTTGTCCTCTATCATCCTTTCTCTCTGATCTCTCCTCATTCCTCTCTCCATGTCCTGATGCCTCGTGTCTGCCCTCCCAGCTAGTAAGAGAGCAGTTGTGTCTTCAGAGATTTACATTTATGCATTTAGCAGACGCTTTTATCCAAAGCGACTTCCAAGAGAGAGTTTTACAAAAGAGCATAGGTCACTGATCATAACAACGAGGTAATCCCAAACATTGCAAGCAGCCAAAACATGAAGCATACATTGTGAAAAAACTAAACAAGTGCCAAAGGTAAGACCCATGAGAGCATGCAGTTATACAAGTTACAAATTAAAACAACATGAACCACAAAAAGTGCAAGACTGTATCTGTAGAAGAACAATCAACAGTAAAATATTTCACAGCGAGTACAAGAGTTAACTTCGTTATAACTAACCTACTAGAGTAACAAGTCACTCAATAAGAGTCATTGTGATCCTGGAGGAAACTAACATCAGGTCCAGCCAAGCATTCCTAAGTGCCGTTGTACTCCCGGAATAAGTGCGTCTTGAGCCTTTTCTTGAAGGTGGGGAGACAGTTACTGTCCCTGATGGAGGTGTGGAGCTGGTTCCACCATTGGGGGGCCAGGCAGGAGAAGAGCTTGTGTTGGGACCGGGCGGTCTTGAGAGGTGGGACCACCAGGCGGTTGTCTGAAGAAGACCGGTGACGGGTGGGGGTGTAAGGCTGCAGGAGAGACTTGATGTAGTTGGGTGCAGTCCCTGTGTTGAGCTCATCATCCATGGTAACCCCAAGGTTCCTGGCAGAGGATGAAGGGGTCACCGTCGCAGATCCCAGGGTGATTGACAGATCGTGGGAGATGGAGGGTTTGGCCGGGATGATGAGAAGTTCTGTTTTGGTGAGGTTCAGCTGGAGGTGGTGCTCGGTCATCCAGGCTGAGATGTCTGTGATGGGATTTGCATGCTGAGTCATATAATAGTGCACAAAACAACTTTGGTATTCACTTGATCTTTCAATGTGTTCCATCTCTGCCATGTACTGTATAAGATTAGTTAAGAACTTGCCACAGTATATATTGCTGGCATGTTTATGCCATGCCAGAGAAAATTCTGATCTATTTGACATTTTGGCCTAAAGCATGCAAGGTTTTTTGTTTTTGTTTTGAACAAAGGGCTACAGTATCTTGCCTGTGTGGACATCTGGTGTGTTTGTGAGAGAGATGAGGAGAGGTGAGGAGGAAACTACAAGGATAGAAGAATGAGAGTGAAAACGATAGCATGGTATAATGTTCTGGAGCTCTTTAAGATATTTGTATGTATTGGAAAACCCAGTGGTTGTTTTCTCTGTCTTATGTAATTGGTGTCAGCATGTCTTTTGTCCTTCAGCTCCCTCCCTCTGTCCTCCCCCAGTCTCTTCCAACTCCCCCTTTATATGTTTACCCTCCTTTTCCAATCTCTCCATCTCTATCTCACCCCTCTAGACCTCTCTCCCTTCTTGTTTTAGTTCTTTTTTGCTCTGCTCAGTTTGTGTCTGTCGCACTCTGTTTTGTTTAGCCTTCCTCTCTAACTCTTTCTCTATTTACATTTATGCATTTAGCAGATGCTTTTATCCAAAGCGACTTCCAAGAGAGAGTTTTACAAAAGGGCATAGGTCACTGATCATAACAACAAGAAAGCCCCAAACATTGTGGGTAGCAAAACATGAAGCATACATTGTGTAACTAAATAAGTCCCAAAGGGAAGAACAACAAGAGCATGTAGTTAGACAAGTTACAATTCAACAGCAAGAACCTCAAAAGTGCAAGAGTGTACCTGTGGAAAAAGCAAGCAACAATAATATATTTCACAGCAAGTACAACAATTTTAAGACAGTTACAACAAACCAACAAGAGCAACAAGTCTTTCAGTAAAAGTCATTGTGATCCTGGAGGAAACTAACATCAGGTCCAGCCAATCATTACTAAGTGCCGTTGTACTCCCGGAACAAGTGTGTCTTGAGCCTTTGTCACGGCCACAGCCGTGCCCCCCTATTGTTTTTGGTTTTGCCCTGCCCTAGTGTTTCCCTGTCATTGTCGTCACCTGTCTCGTTCAGTTGTCGTTAGTTTCATTGTGTTCACCTGTGTCTTGTTTGTTTCTGTGTATTTAGGTTCCTGCTTTGTGTCCAGTCTTTGTCTTAGCATTACCCTTTGTCCCTGCAAGTACCCTGTCTGTTTCCCGTTTTGAGCATTAAACCCTTTTGTTTTTGGACCATGCCTGCTGACTCTCCTGCGTTTGGGTCCTACCCCTCCACACGTTGTGACAGCCTTTTCTTGAAGGTGGGCAGACAGTCAGTGTATTTACATGGATGTTTGTCAAAATGTCAATCTTTTCTTCTTTCTCTTTCTTTTCTTCTTTCCAGTGTATTCTGGCCTCTTTTATTTCCACTATTTGTCAAATGTGTTTTCCTTGGCGGACAGACAGACTTTCACATAATAAGGGGGTGGACATTGATAGATATCAGGTTGAATGACATTGTGTGTGTACGCGTATCTGTGTGTTTATTTTGGCTAAGGGGAAAGCTGTAGATGTAGATGTTTTGATGTTCGCGTTCCACTCAACCGTAGTGCCAGCCAACCCCCCCCCTCTCCCCCACACACACGCGCGCACACACACACACACACTGTGTACCTACATACATTTACACTCACAAATACAAAAACATAATTTAGAATACATGTGATGATCAAGACCCTCTTTGTGACCCTGGTATAACAGACTAGCCTCATAAAAAAAATGAAATGTCAACCTGTTTTTAATGAAAGTTATGTTTTGTCCAGAAACAATATTATTCTCTTCCACTGCTGCGAGAGAAATGCAAGAAGCACCAATCGTTGCTAGGAGACCAATACAGGTTGATACAATATTCAGCAACCGCTAGACTGGGCAACACAGCAAATTTCAAAGAGTTAAATTAACTACAGAAGTGTTCCTTTTTACAGACTTTTGATGTGAACAAATCTCCAAATCCACCTCCTTTCCTCTACCACTGCACCTTCATCCACACATTCAAGAACACACATATACTTTGTTGGTCTGTCAGGCCCCCTGTGAGAGAAACAGGAAGGAAGGGAAATAAGAAGGGACCTGAAAAGATGGATGGTCAAGATAAGGGAGGAGAGAAAGAATGAGGAGGAGCTAAAGGACGGAGAAATGAAGAAGCTGAGATATGAGATGGAGAAAGTAAAGGATGGAAGTAGACATCTTAAAAGTACATCCGGTACCTTCCTTGTGCACAGTTATTGTTACAGTACGTTTGTGCTTCGGACAATCACAATGGACAGACAAGGATTCAATCAAATGACGCTAGATTGTCCTTCGTGTTGAGCAAGATGAGATGTTTGCTTGACATCATTGTGCTGTCCTTATGTGTGTGTACATGCTTATTGTCCTTATGTGTGTACATGCTTATTGTCCTTATGTGTGTACATGCTTATTGTCCTTATGTGTGTACATGCTTATTGTCCTTACGTGTGTACATGCGTATGGCCAGACACATGTGTGTGTGAAGGAAAAGAAAAGGTGTTTTGGTGAAGAACAGCTGTGGTACAGGTTGAACAATTAAACAGAACCCGGGCCCTATCCTGGGAAATAGAACTGAGCCCCTTTACCAGGAAACAGAACCAGGGCCATACCAGGCTCCAGGACGAGGGACCAGGGCCATACCAGGCTCCAGGACGAGGGACCAGGGCCATACCAGGCTCCAGGACGAGGGACCAGGGCCATACCAGGCTCCAGGACGAGGGACCAGGGCCATACCAGGCTCCAGGACGAGGGACCAGGGCCATACCAGGCTCCAGGACGAGGGACCAGGGCCATACCAGGCTCCAGGACGAGGGACCAGGGCCATACCAGGCTCCAGGACGAGGGACCAGGGCCATACCAGGCTCCAGGACGAGGGACCAGGGCCATACCAGGCTCCAGGACGAGGGCCCAGGGCCATACCAGGCTCCAGGACGAGGGACCAGGGCCATACCAGGCTCCAGGACGAGGGACCAGGGCCATACCAGGCTCCAGGACGAGGGACCAGGGCCATACCAGGCTCCAGGACGAGGGACCAGGGCCATACCAGGCTCCAGGACGAGGGACCAGGGCCATACCAGGCTCCAGGACGAGGGACCAGGGCCATACCAGGCTCCAGGACGAGGGACCAGGGCCATACCAGGCTCCAGGACGAGGGACCAGGGCCATACCAGGCTCCAGGACGAGGGACCAGGGCCATACCAGGCTCCAGGACGAGGGCCCAGGGCCATACCAGGCTCCAGGACGAGGGACCAGGGCCATACCAGGCTCCAGGACGAGGGACCAGGGCCATACCAGGCTCCAGGACGAGGGACCAGGGCCATACCAGGCTCCAGGACGAGGGACCAGGGCCATACCAGGCTCCAGGACGAGGGACCAGGGCCATACCAGGCTCCAGGACGAGGGACCAGGGCCATACCAGGCTCCAGGACGAGGGACCAGGGCCATACCAGGCTCCAGGACGAGGGACCAGGGCCATACCAGGCTCCAGGACGAGGGACCAGGGCCATACCAGGCTCCAGGACGAGGGACCAGGGCCATACCAGGCTCCAGGACGAGGGACCAGGGCCATACCAGGCTCCAGGACGAGGGACCAGGGCCATACCAGGCTCCAGGACGAGGGACCAGGGCCATACCAGGCTCCAGGACGAGGGACCAGGGCCATACCAGGCTCCAGGACGAGGGACCAGGGCCATACCAGGCTCCAGGACGAGGGACCAGGGCCATACCAGGCTCCAGGACGAGGGACCAGGGCCATACCAGGCTCCAGGACGAGGGACCAGGGCCATACCAGGCTCCAGGACGAGGGACCAGGGCCATACCAGGCTCCAGGACGAGGGACCAGGGCCATACCAGGCTCCAGGACGAGGGCCCTATAAGGAGACAGGACCCTGATGAGGCCAGCGGCAGCACACATGGTGGCCTGGGGGCCGTTGAGTTTGTTTGTTTCAATCTTTTAGCCAGTTTGTCCAGACACCTTTTTGTCCATGCTGTGTCACACACACGACTTCTCTTTTCCTGTTTCTCTCTCTTTCTCCACTCTTTCTTTCTCTCTCTGTCTCTCCTACAGGATACCCACAGCCATTGAAGCATCAGCAGAAGACTGTCAACATGAAAAGGAAAAACCTGCTTTATAGTGGAATAAGAAAGTACAAAAATATAAGCATTCAATCTTATTCTAATCCACCGATGAAACTGAGTTTTTGGTATTGTTATTATTGTGATTTTGATGTCAGTTTTGTTCTCCCGTATTACTTTAAATATCAAGTGAACTTTGTAAACTGATAACATTAACTCATGTAGGCAGCGTGGTGCAAAAGTATTGTCTCATGTTTTATGTAGCCCTGATAGGCGACTGCATGCATGTCCCATGGGCAGCATAGCCCCTGCATGTCTGCCACATGTGTTCTATCTTCTTAGCATCTACATCTTCTTGTGATCGAAAGGCGGTCTCTCTCTCTCTCTCTCTCTCTCTCTCTCTCTCTCTCTCTCTCTCTCTCTCTCTCTGAGATGCTACACTATCAGCACTGACGTCACTTGGGTATAATAGCAATCCCAAACCGCATCCCGTCGACAAGTCGTTACTTTTCAGCTCTCGCGCTTTAACTCGTCTCCCCCGCACCGGTCAATGCTTCACGGCGCACCTGCCCTCAGTGTCTCGCCCATGCGAGGGATACGGAACAAAATCAAGGGGTTTACTTGAGCAAATCCGTGGAGAAGGACGGTGAATTGCCGTGCAAGTGAAACAGCGGTATGTAGCACTCATTGCCCACTTTCCATCAAACGGTTCTATATTATTTTTTCAAACGGTTCTATATGATTTAATATATTATTGGACCTATATTGTTGTGTGTCTTTAGATCTTAGATGTTGTTCAATCAAGTACTGTGTATAATACGTTGTTGGGGTTACGGCCAACACTTCGCTTGTCAAAGTTTCAGCACCATGGACAGCTACATAGGCGTTAGCTCTTGCGCTTTCTCAATTTGCTTGGCTCGGTCTTCCTCGGCTATGCTATTATGTTGTAAGTCGAACATAAGTATGTATGATTGTTTCAATTATCGTTGTTTTTACTCTCAATAGGAACAATAGAACTAGATTGGCAAGTCTGCTTCCTTGGTCCTTAAAAACGTTTTGAGTCTTGATCATGCAACTTCCTTCTGTTTACTTTGTATAACTTTAGATATCTAAATGAGTATCTAAATTTGGGTTAATTCAACGTTTTCTTTCTTTCTCTATCTTTTTTTAGGAAGGAAAACTTAACGGAGACATGAACGAGACACTGGTTGTGAATGACTCTTTGACAGCGGCTGTCGAAGCGGCTCTCCCCTCCCATGAGTCTCCGGATATGAACGCTACCCTGGAACTCTCAAAGGCCCCACTAGACTTTGCCATCAACCCGTGGGACATCATGCTCTGTATGTCGGGCACCGTCATTGCATGCGAAAACGCCATAGTGGTAGCCATCATATTCTACACACCAACCCTGAGAACCCCCATGTTCGTGCTCATAGGTAGCCTAGCCACTGCGGACTTACTAGCCGGTTTGGGATTAATCCTAAACTTTGTGTTCCAGTACGTCATCTCCGACGAAACTATCAATCTTATAACTGTCGGGTTCTTGGTAGCCTCCTTCACGGCGTCCATCAGCAGCCTCCTCGCCATAACGGTGGACCGTTACTTCTCTCTGTACAACGCGCTGACATACTTCTCAGAAAAGACCCTCCAGTATGTCCACGTAATGCTTGTGGGGACTTGGGGGGGTTCACTGTGCCTGGGTCTGCTGCCCGTGCTCGGCTGGAACTGTCTGAACGAGCCACAGTCATGCAGTATTGTGCGCCCGCTCACCCGCAGCAACGTGACGCTGCTGGCCATCTCATTTTTCGTTATATTTATGCTTATGCTCATGCTCTATTTCAAAATTTGCAAGATAGTGTGCCGCCACGCGCACCAGATTGCGCTCCAGCAGCACTTTTTCACCACCTCGCATTACGTGGCAACCAAAAAGGGTGTCTCCACGCTCGCCATCATCCTCGGCACGTTTGGCGCGAGTTGGCTGCCTTTTGCCATTTACTGCCTGGTGGGGGAGCGAGAGTACCCGTCGGTGTACACGTATGCCACGCTGCTACCGGCTACCTACAACTCCATGATCAACCCTATCATCTACGCTTACCGGAACGCTGACATCCAGCGCTCGCTGTATGTTCTTTTCTGCGGCTGTTTCAAGGCCAACAGAGCATACTGCTCGCGGTCCCCTAGCGAGGTCTAGGACAGTCCAAGAGAGACAGAGATATAGTGAGCGTGAGAGAGTCATGTGCACTGTGTGTGTGGCTGCAGACCATCAACAGTCCGCTTGCTGAAAGTGCTAATTTGGACACGAAGCTCAAATCTTTGTCTAACACGTCTGCACTTTAATGGGGCTCGACAAAATGAAGGAGTCCATAACAAAAAAATGCTGTGAACAATTACGTTTGTGAAGATAATTTAAATAAATCTGAGAATGTTATTTAATACGAGAATGGAATGATACATATGCACTTTTTTCAATGTTTCGAACTGCCAAAGCAGTATTGTGTAGGCGTCATTTTGTGATGAAGTTTCTGTAAATGTCGGTACTGTGGGTCATTTTCTATTTAACGTCGTCTATGATTGTGCGTTTTATACCAGGTTACAGAAAATAAAATGACATTGAAGAGAATCCCGCGCACCTCACGTGTTTTATTGTCTTTCATGTTCCTTTTAATGTTGTCTCAAGCAGCACCCGAGTTGTTTTACGCTTCCTATTCCCCTATATATATTCTCCCCCCCCCCCCCCCCCCCTCACATCATTCTGTACGCAGGTGAAAAGATGAATGGCACGTTGAGTGACTAATCCCGGGAACAGCTTCTGTTTGCTGCTTGACATCTCCAAAAGTGCACTCAGTGTGCACGTGTGTTTGCGATAAAGTGAGATAGAGACGGGTGGGGGTAAAAATAGAAAGAGAGAAAACATATGTGTGTAAGAGACAGAGAGACAAAGATAGAGAGACAGAGAGAGAGAGAGACAGACAAAGAAAGAGAGACAGAGAAATAGAGAGACAGAGAAAGAGAGAGAGAAAAAGAGAAAGAGAACTGAACAGCAGAAAGGGTTTAAACATGCGCAAATGTGTTTGAGGAAAGAGGGAGTGGAGGTAGCACACATGGATTACGGTTGACCTCACTCCAATCTCACACGTGAATCAATCCACACAGTGAGCAGGTCTGATAGCCCCACTGTCAACCCAACAGTTACCTTTGGAAAATATGCAAACGGATTTCAAGAGGTGCAAATCAGACAACAATACATGAAAAGTACAGAAACAATAGGTATGGCACTCATCTGATTAACATTTTGTCGGAGGATCTTAACAACATTGAAGTTTTATTTGCATATCAAAACAGCAGTCAGTCTAATTATAATGGGCGTAATAAAATGAATGTATTCTCACACATGGTGCTCATATAGAAAGAGAGAGAGGTTATCACTGGCATAATTATGATGCTGTTTCTTGCATCTCTCCTTTGGGATGACTGAAAGGTTGTGATTAAAGTGAGCGTGGCTCTGCACAGCCTCAGTCGCCAGCAGCACCGCCACCGTGTTTTATCTGTGTCCATGTTTAAACAGACATCCATCCCCGCGCTGCGATAACGTCCAGGCACCCCTGGGTATTATTGAAGACTGGGGGCGCAAGGAAATGTTTGGACAAGCACGCCGTCTCCTCGTGAACCGGTTTACCCGCTGCTCCGTCATACTCTCAATCACAATTTCTATGCCAATCACTTCTTCACAACTTTTATAACCAGACAGGTGCCATTGTATTGTATCGGCTGTATTCATCGGCAAATGGTAAGGCTGTTGAATACTGGCCCGAGGGGTTTCTTGATGGGCCGTCAGCAAATCTGAATTGGCCGGGGATGGGGAACTGGGCTAAAGGTTGCTGCATGCTGACGTTGCTAATGGAGAGCATGGTAAGAATAAGTGACTAGAGAGACGAGTCTAGAGAGCGATGTTTGTGTATAGTAGAACCTCTTCCTGACCAGATGTGCCCTGTTTTTTTCGCTGATCGTTCTTTTAAAAACCTAAACCGGTGGTGTCGTCATAACAAGTGCACAGCAGAGCCACCATGGCAATTGAAACATGGCTAACACTCTACTACTACTTCACGTGCTAATAGTCTGTGAACGGTGGATCTACTACTTTCTGTGCATCCAGCTTGGCTTGACCTTGCATATCAGAGGATTTGGTATACAGACGTTTGGGCGCTTGGCAACCTTCAGGGTTTGGCTGTTTGAAAGCCAAACCGCGGACGAGATGTCAAAAGCAGCAGGTGACGCATGTTGTTCAGTTTTCTAGCAGAAGGAGGGAGGTAGAATTCGTCTGAAGTCAGATTGCTCCAGCTTTCCCAAGTAACGTCAAGTAAAATGTACTTTCAATTTTTTCTTTAGCTTACCTCCAAGCTGGCTTGTTGATTTATTCAGCTTTCTCACACTTTGCCAACTTGCATAATTCTGACTTCTACGTTGTTTTCAGACAGTTAGCATAGGCTGTGCAAGGCCATGTTCTGAATAGCAGTGTGCATTTCCAGACATCCCAACGTCTCCCGTATTTCAATAGCGGCTCCCGGACACCCGCAAATGCTATACAATCTCCCGGATTTCGGGGATTTTGTATTTAAAGCTAGCGAGAGACTGTGCAATGGCCATTTATGGTTGAAAAAAGTGCATATCAAGCGTCCTGATTGCGTCCCGGGGGGTGGGGGGGGGGGGGGGGGGGGGGGGGGGGGGGGGGTGTACGCGCTGGTTGAGGGGGTACATCATGCGTGCGGATTGCGTCCCCGGGTGGGGGGAGGGGTCACTTCCCGGAAATGAGTCTCTGCAGGTTGGGATGTCTGCATTTCTAAACAGACAGCATCGATCTATGGACAGCGTGTCCCGCTACCAGGATTCTATAGTGTCGGCAAATGCTTTACTCAGATCAATCAAACTGGGGATATCAAAGCCAGTTCCAGATGAAGGGTGAGGAAAAATGTGTGTATGTGTGTGTGTGTGTGTGTTGGGGGGGAGGGGTGTTGCTTTCTGTAACTGCAGACTCCACGAGACAACGACACTCAGACTATAAGTCAGTGACCCAGACATGAAAAATGTTCATGATTCTAGAGTTGTACCGTAAATATTCGGCTCGGCAGAGTACTAGTTCAGTTAATGGCTGTAGAAGATTGTGATTAGACTTCTGGACCTGCATGATTTAATGGTATCTGGTACACAACTGTCACTTAGGTTTTCCTTGCTGTAGTATTCACATGGATCCCTGATTGAGAACATGATGGACACATGGTCAAAAGCCATATTTTGAGGTTGCATTTAAAAAAAAACAATATTTCAATCAATCTTCTATCTTCTTCCCCCTTGTTTTGGTGGCTTTCTGGTGACCTCTGGGAAGATCTGATGTGCTTTACCCATGTTCTGATCGCTAACCTGTCAGAGCAATACACACACACACACACAAACAAACACACAAACACATGCACCATCTCCTACATAAATGTAACCCGGCAATAAACCACATACTCATCTGACCTCTGTCCCCTTTCTGCATCTGTTCAAACACTTGTGTGCATGCATGTGTGCATCCGTCCGAGAGTGTGTGTTTGTGTGTGTGGATGTTGACTCAAAGCTGGTTAGAGTGTTCTGGATCCTTCCAGAATGTACCTGGAGTTCTGAGTGATGTTCCGGACCGCTCTAAAGCTGATCTCATCAATCCTAGTCAGATGGGATTGTAACTATTCCTACATGTATTTATAAAATAAATTATCACTAAACCAAGATCAAATATTATTGCTTGATTAAATTCATATGTTCAATGTGCTTGATTTTGTCCCTTTTTCGATGTTAGAATATTTATACTGTATGTCATTACCATAAAGTTGTAATGTATTCCAATAACTGTCATGTTGATTTTTTACATTAACATTTTTTGTTCCTATATGTATTTGAATTTGAAAATCTTGTCTCTCACTGTGCTCAGAAACTACTCTGATGTTTGTGGGCGTGTGTGTGTGGACCATAAACTGTAGCACAAGTAGTCTGCGTCATTCTTCATGTGTGTAGGAGGGTAGAAGAGGTTGTAAATGCTTTACTCTCTGGGCAGGCTGTTCGACAAAGTTTTATCAGACCCTGAAACAGTCAGACTCATCCAAGTGTGTGTGTGTGTGTGTGTGTATGTGTGTGTGTGCACGAGGGCTGGTTCCACATCCCCTTGTCCTCAGATCTCATGGTGAGAGCTCACAAAGTCAAACCAGGAGTCCCCCTGCATTATCAGATCTATTATTAATGATTAAGTCATCCAGATGTATTTGATTTGTGTCCCAGTTGGCACTTGAGATAATATATTTTTGTTTCATTGCAGTGGGAGAGACAAATTAACCAAGAATTTGACAGGATTTGCTCATAAGAATGGACCCAGATGTAGTGAGCAAGAGCTGTTCAAGTGACACACACGGTTATCCTTATATACTTCAGCTCATCGATTTTCTGAAGTGAGAGGCTCATGTTTAAGTCATGTGCTGGCCCTGACAGATCCAGCTCGGCAGAGCTACTGAGGAGGTATGTGCTGAGCCGGAGAAGGGAAGAACTGGGGCTTCCAAACACTGGTGCTTTTGTATTTACTTATCACTCAGAGAATAAGTGGTTGACAGACAGCCATTACAAGCACCATCAGTGACTATGCAACAACAGTAAATTATCATTTTTTTTTAATACATAGACCATTGATCAGACACATTTGCATACCTCTCCTCTGTCTGTGCATTGAGGCAAAAGTAGGGGTGTTGCTGGGATTATCCATGTGTAAAAAAGTACAAATCCAATATTTAGTGGTTGTCATGTGAGTCCTCTCTATTGACTGCACATCTATTTTCTGTCCAGAAGGTAATCTCTCGAGTTGGAGAGAGAACCTACTGGTGGGTGAGTAACTCTCCAGGAGCAGGTATAGGAGTTTAAACTTACAGGACGGTATCTTTTCAGGAACAACATTAAAGTGAAAACCTAGAGGAAGATAGCTTAAAATTGGAAAGAGAACCCACAGGAGGGGTAGATCTCCAAGAACAAGGTTGTAAACAGTAACTACAGCAGGGTAGATATACAGGAACTGGGTTGCAAAGTCCTGGTCTGAACTACTTGTGGGAACTGTCATCATAACTGATGCTGATCTCCTCTTAGGCTGGGTTGTTAAGATGAGAGTGTAAAGTACAGATGGTACTGGAAGACTGAACATTCTGTGAGAACATTACTGTCCTGTAGCTTGGAGAGAGATATGATCAACAAGCCACTACCCTTCTCAAACAAGCAGCTCTACACCTTCTCCACTCCATTTATGAGCAATGGGCTGGATTCAGGTGGATGTGCGTGTGCGTGTGTGTGTGTTATAGGCTATGATAGGAATGTGTGTGTAAATGGGGAGATATGTGTCTCATGCAGGCCTCAGTCTCATTGTAGACCAGATACATTGTTTAAGGGTTTAACACACATTACATAGGTTACTACTGAATTCAAAACAAGCATCTAATGGATCAGTTTGACCTCAGACATTTTTTCCCTGTACAGTGGTGCTTTGCATGCAAGAAAGGCAAATTTCAAATGGAACGTATTATTATTATTATTATATATAATATGCATACTACATGAAGAACTTGATACTTTGTCTAAATGAAATATGCAAAAAAAAGAAAAGCGTGTTTACAAAGTTTGGGAGCTTGCACAGTGGTGTACTGCTGCCACCTACTGGTAATATTGATTAATACAGTACCAATGTGGAGAGAACATGGGATGTTTCGTCTTGACCAGAAGGGGGCAGAGTTGAACAGTTTTTTTTTATACACAATGGGACTGCTTCTGTTTATTGTGTTGTATTGACAAGCTTATTATTTATTACCATAAACAATAGAATCAATGTCAATAACATTTACACAAACACTGTCACGTTATATGCATGCTTACAAATTCAAGGTGGTTCTGAATCCCGTAACCTCAACCTTTCTTGTCTTCTTCACTGATTCAGCATCAGCTTGATACTCACACGCTGATGGGAAACCTTGACCTTCCTACAAAATGTAATGGTCCTGGTTCTGTAAACAGTTTATGTAAGAGGCTAAGAAGCTTTCTGGAAGCTTGAAACAAAACAACAGTTCTGAAACATAACATTAGCTTTTATTAATTCAAGCAAACTGTCACAGTCAACAGTTACATTAGTTACATGGTATACAGTATTCATATTGTTCTTTTAAACCAGGGCTTTTAAACCACTCCCACCCCTCATCCGCCTCTGCCCACCCCACCCCACCCCAACATAGAAACAGCTAATTCAAACAAGCGCAGGCAAAAAGTAGTAACACCACAATACATTCATCAACTCAACTGTACGTCTGTTCAAACAATAAGGCAAGAATGAAAATCGAACAAACGAACAACAGAAGAAAACAAAGAGAGAAAACAAATCCCGTCAGACTTCTTCAAAGTGGCCGTGAGGCTAAATGAATCCTTCCTCTTTGTTTTCCATCTCCTTTTTTGTCTTCATAACAGCAATTTGAATCCTCCATTAGTGTTTTGTGTTTGTAGAACCATACGAGGTAAGGCTTCTCGTCAGTGGACAGACCCTCGGAGATAAGCCCGTAAAGGACCGTAAAAGTGGTTCTTGTAGGTCGGGTGCATTGTAAAAGTGATTGTTATTGGTCAGATTCATTACAAAAGTAGTTCTAATTGGTCAGCTGTGCTGTTAACAGGCCTCAGGACAACAACATAATGGGCATGTTCCAATAACCTAGAACAGCTTCTTGTTCTTCTTTTCTCCAGAACTGAGAATGAGTAAGTTACAAGTATAAATCATTGTCCTCATTGCTGAGGATATGTGGGAAGCTTTCAGACTGTGAGAACCCAGTATTCCATTTGACCAATCAGCAGGATATCTTATCTAGAAGCATTTTGGTGGCTCTTTTAAAAAACAAACCCTGGTAAAAAAAATAAGAAAAAATGAAAATTGTTGCTCAAACTCAGCAGTCCCTGGAGTGCAGACACATGTCACACACACACACACACACACACACACACACAGAAGCACCCATGCGCGCGCACACACACACACACACACACGTCCCTGGATAGCTGGATGACGTTCTCAGATGCCACACACTGTCTTCATCCCGGTCACTAAATAACACACAGCAATCACCACATAGCTTTTCATCACAATCATTTTCCATAGGCTGAGGAGATAAATGCCGATAATATAAAAACTAAAACCGCTGACCTAGAGGATAACCTGCCATCCACACAACTGGTTCATATTGGCAACAGGTGGCCCGTTAAACTGCATTCGTTTGAGTAAAAAAATAAGATAAAATACCACCTCTGAACATTAGGTGGCAGTATTGTATGAGA
>NC_061065.1:10362847-10417847 GCF_021917145.1 Hypomesus transpacificus | reverse complement strand
GCAGGAGAGACACAGAGCAGTGGCACAGAACAGGAAGTGCTCTTTAACACAACATGACACACCCACACCCACACCCACACACACACACACACACACACAGACCCACACACACTCACACACACACCCACACACACACACACACCCCACACACACCCACACACACACACCGAGCTGGAGATGGCTAGGATTCCCCTGGCTACACACTCGCACACACTGCCAAACGTAAACACACACACTGGAATTGAACGCGTACCGAAAACGGAAAATAATAGGCTTGATTTGAGCACACAGACTACAGACACACACATATGTAAAGTGACATACACACACATGAAAGCAACACAGAGAACATTCAACATTCAACAGAGGATACTGAGGAACACTCAGAACAGAGCAGTTTAGCACAGAAGGTCGACATAAGAAAAACAAATGTAACATTGGACTAGACATTTTCTAAAACAAACTAAACCTAGTCCATTTCTAACTAAAGAGATCACAACACATTAAAATCATAACAGTTTAACATACTTCCCTGAACTGTTTCAAGAAGCAGAAAACATGTGGTTTATGACTTACACAACTCTGTTAGAACGGCGTTTGTCTGAGGAGCAGGTGTGTTTTATCGATGTATGAATTATAGACATCCATTTTCTCCCTCTCTCTCTTGTTCTCTCACACACACACCCAACACTTAATCAGGCCACTGCAAGTCTCCTCTTCTACTTATTCAGCATTCCCACAAGCAGCTCCCATCCATGCTGAGGGCTGGTGTGTGTGTGAGTGTATATGTTAGTATTTCATCCATGCCGAGACTGCTTGTGTGTTTGTGTGTGTGTGTGTGTTAGTATTTCATCCATGCAGGGAGTGTGTGTGCGTATATGGTCATTTGCTGTTACATGTCTGTGTTTTCCGGTATTTGTCTGTTTGCTGTTATGTGTGCACACTGGTGTGTGTATGTGTGTGTGTGTTAGGGTATGTGTGTGGGAGTGCTGGTGTGTGTGTGATGGTTTTCCGACGGGTCATGACTCATTTGAGAGACATGATGTTGACTGTGTGACAGGAGGATGATGATTTGATGGGACATAGACTTGTCCCACTTGGATAATTGCTGTTCTCTCTCTCTCTCTCTCTTTTTCCCTCTCTCTCTTTCTGTCTCTCTCTCTCTTTTCGCTCTCTCTCTCTCACTGCTCTCTCGCTCTCTCTCCTACACTCACACACACACACCTACACACACTCAGAGCAATCAGGTTGCGGGGAGAACCACATTTATCTTAACAGTCATTCACATTGATTAACACCGATTTATCAAGTGCAATTAACTGATGACAGACAAAACACACACACACAGCAACACGCACACACCTGCGCACACACACACACACAAAAGTGTTGGAAGAAAAATGAAGCCCACTTGTTAGTATACTCCTGCAGTAGAAATGTCTGAGTGATGAGAATGGAAGCCCAGGGTATGAGCTGGGTGACACTGTGAGTAAGCCAGTGAGTGTGTGTGTGTCACTGTTGTAATAAATGTAGCTAATTTCAGGTCACTGTGTGCCTCAACTGAGCATTCATCTTTCATCTGTAAGTAACGAATCAACGACACCATGCGAGTCTGGCTGTGTCAGCATGTGTATGTGTGTGTAATGTGACAGGCTCAGCAGAATGCCAGTGTCAATGTGCCCAATCCCCCCTAACCCTCGCGTGAGAGTCCAGGGCTCTGAGAGACGGACCACCCTGAGAAGAACACAGCTGCCGGTCCTACACCTCCTATTAAACAGTCCTATTAACCAGTCCTAGCTGTTGTATTAACCAGTCCTATTAACCAGTCCTATTAGCCAGTCCTAGCTGTTGTATTAACCAGTCCTACACCAGTACTAACAAATCCTTGCTGTAGTATTACCACGCCCTAGCACTAGTCCTCTGTGTCAGTGGAGCTGCTGGTTACAAAAGGCATACATAACTGGTAAATAACTGCACCAACAGCACTGTATCGGTCCCATTCAATACATCCCAACGCACACACAATCTGGGTTTCTCTCTAGAACTTTATAGTCATTATTTAGTCTCCATGCTTCCTAATCAGGCAGCTAAAGAGAAACAAGCATTATGTGAGGCAGGAGCAACACTCAGAGAACTGTGTGTGCGTGTGTGTGTGTGTGTTAGTCAGTGGGGCACCAGTGCTGCCGGGCAGGGAGGCTGGAGGTCAACCAGGGCGTCGTGGTGTGAGAGATGGAGTCAGTCAGCCTAACTGCTGGAGGTAGTGAACATCAACACTCAGTGATCCATCCCCATCACCTGGAGGTTAGCCACCAGGAAGGTGGAGGAGGGGGAGGTTGGGGGGGTTAGTCAAGGTGTGGGGGTTTCCTACTCTGGAGCAGAACAAACCCAGAGGCCGGTTTGGGGTGTTGGGGGGCAGCAGGCTATCCCGGGGGGTCCGAGGTGGGGGTGGGGGGTGGGGACGGGAGGGGTCTTACCTCTGGGGGGGCGAGGGGAGGGGGGTCGGAGGGGGCTCTGACGTGGCCCTCCGGCCACACATGATAAGGCATGTCCAGCTGCACAGAGACAACAGAGAGACGGTGAGGAGGAACACAGGGATGGAGATATAGAATAGGGAAAGAGACATTGGGGAGGGAGGGGGGTTGGCAAGGGAGAGAGATGGAACAGAGGGAGATAGTGTGTTTGTCCGCATGTCTATGTGTGTCTATTAATCCTGCCTGCTTCTGCATGCCAGCCTGCCTGCTTGTTTGTCTGTCTGTCTGTCTGTCTGCCTGCTTTCTGCCTCTCCCTGTAATGCTATGTTCTTCCCTAGGCCTACACACTGGGAGTTTTCTAGAGCACAATTTGGGTCAGATGGGACCAAAAATAGTTCTGTAAAAACAGAAATATTTCCCATCAGACATGTCAGACGTCAATTATACCACCCCCATTTGTGTATCTAACAGACACAATAACTTGCTTAAGGGAGAATTATCACAAGTACTAGAGTAGTACCATAGTAGGTGGTAAACTGGTTCCACATTACACCCCCCCCCCTTCACCGCAGCAGACAGGGTAATCCAGTGAGACAGATACTAACACAGGAGCTAATTAAATTAGCTCCCGTCTCCCTCCCGCTAGCCTCCATTCATCACCTGGATTTCACTTGGTGTGTCTGTGTGAGTGTGCATGTGTGTGCATGTGTGTGAGTGTGTGGGTTTGTGTGCATGACTGAGCTATAGAGCTGATTTGGATTATACCAGTAATCTACGACTCATGCAGAACAGAGGAGAAAAAGGAGAGAAAGACCCAGAGAGAGAGGAGGGAGGGTGGGTGGGTGGGAGGGAAGGAAGGAGAGGGAAGGAGGGAGGGGAAGGGAGGAGGGAGGGAGGGAGGAAAGGAGAGAGGGAGGGGGGGGATGGAGAATGGCAGAGGAACATAAAGGGTGGAGTGCTGGATCAGTAGAAGCATGGCTCTACTGGGTCGGACAGTAACTGGTCCAGTGCAGGGGTCAGAGGGATGCACTTCCTGGCACTCACAGCCAATCAGGATCCACACTCTGATAGTGCCACTTATGATGACATTAATGGACAGCTGGCACAGCTAATCAGCAAAGAATAAGAGTGAGACTTTATATGTGAGATGTCTGTTCAGCTGTGTGTAGGAGTGTTTGTGAGTGTGTGTCTTATTGTAACAAAAAAAACTAACATGATCACCCTCCCTGTCTATGCTAGGTAAAAAAACACCTTCAGAGACACATAAATGCCACCTCATCCAAACACGCACACACAGCATTTTTCCTGGAAGACATTAAGTTAATGACAGTGCATCACTCAAGGAGCTAATGAAGAGTGTAAATCTACCAAAGTTTAACGGCTGTTCAGACTACACTTCCCTTGTGTGTGTGTGTGTGTGTTTATCTTACATTATCTCTCTAGTCTCAGCCCCTTCCCCAAACCGCTTCATACTATCTCCCAGTAAGCCTCCGTCTGATTGGTTGGCCATGTTGGGCAGTCCGACTACGGTGGACTCTGATTGGGTGGTTAGTAGAAGAGGAGTCTAGCTGGAGCTGATTAGTCTATGGGACCCCTGCTGACCAGGGAGGGAGAACCCTCCTTCTGTTCAGGGGCTCACAGCTCTATAACTGAAGGGTCTGTGGAGGTAAGACACATTAAGAAAACTCATGGAGCACCCCAAAGAGTGTGTGTGTGTGTGTGTGTGTGTGTGTGTGTGTGTGTGTGTGTGTGAGAGAGAGAGAGAGTGTTGACTAGTGAAGGAAGTTATGTGTATGGGTGGATGTCTGTCAAATAGTGTGTATGCGGGGGTGAATGTGAGTGTACGAATGTGTGTTTGTGAACAGTAGTAAGGAAGTGTGTGTGTGCCTGCATGGCTGGAATGCATGTAAGAATGCATGTGTTTGTGTACTTGATGTGTGCGTGTGTGTGTGCCTAAGGATGTGTGTGTGTGTGTCCCATTAGAAGAGGCAGGGGCAGTGAGCAGGCAGATCTTACTACTCATTAGAGTGCCATTAGAGTGGCAGTACAACTAAACCCCCCATCAGGTCAGCCCTACCTACCTGACCTAGTACAACAGACACGGCTAATGATCTCTCTCTGTGTGTGTGTGTGCTTGTTCTTGAAAATCTAATTTGAGTAAGTGTGTGTATTTAAGTATGTATTCTTGTATGTACTGTAAATGTGCACACATGTTAAAGTGTGTGTGTGTGTGAGCTCTCTCAGGCAGTAGGTCAATGTTTGCTGAGGTCGTTCAGGATCTCTTTGATTCATGCTACATTTCCATAATGATGCGCGCGTGTGAGTGTGTGTGTGTGTGTGTGCATGTGTATTCTATAGCCCTAACCACAGCCTGCTCCACCATATCTTTCCTTCCTGTCAGCCATACTGTGTCAGCCAGGCCCCTGGACTAAGAACCAATCAGCTAGCGACAGCACACCCGGTCCTCCAATGAAAGGACAGGAGGCAGGGCTCCGGCCCAGGCCGCGGGGCCAATGGCGGCCCTTCCTTACCTTCTGTTTCCTCCTCTCTTTCCTCTTGTCCTCCGTGTCCTGCAGCATCTTCTCCCTCCACAGGTCGAAGAAGTAGGAGGGGTTGGTGTAGAACTTCAGACCCTCCTTCCCGTCATCTCTGGGTGGAGGAGAGCAGGATGGGGGGATGAGGAGAGGGGTTAGAGGAGAGAGGAGGAGAAGAGAAAGGGAGAGGAGAGAGAGCGGCATAAGCAAAGAGTCAGAGGGGAAGGAAGAGAGAGAGAGAGAGAGAGAGGTGAAGGGGAGGAAGAAGTGAAGTGGAAAGAGAAACACGATGACATGGGTCTTTCCTGTCCTCCCACTTCCATCCACCCTCCTTTCCTTCTCCTCCTCTCTTCCCTCCATCGTTTTCCCCCTCTCTCCTCTCTACGCCCATCTTGCTCTCTGCGCCAGTGAAGGTGAAGTTCAGTTAGGAGGCGGGGTGCAGTGCCATGGCGACCAGAGGGGGAAACCCTGAGAGAGCCAATTATCACTTCAAAGAGACCTTCTGACAGGAAAATCATTCATCACACGCGCGCACACACAGTAAAGTTATTCTCATCATAAATGTGTAGGTCTAAGACACCTACAAGCTGATATCGCTCTCTCCGTCTATTTTCTCTTGCTCTCTCTCTTTCACAAGCTAAACACATCTCGTTATTTAACACACCATGTTTTTCGTTTAACTTATGTGGGAGGTATGGGCCTTTAGGCATGGATACTGACACACTGGGCCTGACCTGACCACATGCATTATAGCTAGTTCAGATAGGAAACCGAAAAAGAAACTATTAAAAAAAAATACACAAACGTTTGAATAGAAATATGAGGTTAGGAGTTGGGCTAAAACCTTGAGGGTTCTGGTTCTCCTGGAACAGAGGGCAGGAAAACCTGTTAGAGATATTGCCAGCCTTCCATGCAGTTGGAATGATGTTGCCCATGTCCCTGTTTGACATCTCCAGAGGAGGTTCTAAGAGGACCTGATGTGGATGTGTCAATGAAGACCATTTAAATAGACTTGTGCGTTTGCAGCGCTGTAGTCCCAGACTCAGTGACTACAGGTCCCATCATGCACCTCTCTTGGCCCGCCCTGGGCTGGGTGACAGGATGAAGGGATGGGAGGGAAAGAGGATATGAAACGGGTGAACATCAAACAGAGGAGAGGAAGTTTAATGACATGCAGCAACTGGGGGAAGAGTGCCACAGGGGAGTAAGGTGTGTGTGTGGGTGTGTGTGTGAGTGTGTGTGTATTTGCGTGTGTTGAACGTGTGCGTCTGAGAGTGTTTATGTGAGTGAATGAACAGCAGAGCCGCAGCTGTGCTTGTGGTGGATTTGAACAACAACAGCCTGGGGTGTCTCAGACAGCCCCACGGGGACAGAAAAAAGATGGAGAGAGACAGACGGAAAGCACACACACACACACACACAGACACCTGCCCCTCAGAAGGCAGAAAGGATTAGGTTAAACCCACACATACCCTGGCTGACTGAAAGACCAGGAAGTAATCTACACCTGCAGCTGTTTCTGCTGATAACTGTGTTTGTGTGTGCATGTGTGTTTCTGTAATTAAGAGGCGATTCTTGCAAAACTGCAACTCTTTCTCTCTCCGTTTCGCTATCTCTCTCACACACACTCACACACACACACACACACACACACACACACACACACACACACACACACACACACACACAGAAAGGGGTCTCATCTTGACATGATCTCTTCCCACTGGCCAGACCAGGTAAACCTGAAACACCTAAATCTGGCTCTCACGTGATCTCTCTTTCTCTCACTCTCTCTTTTTGTTTGTCTCTCTTTCTCTTCTGTCCTTGCTTGCCCCGCCTGCAACCTGGAGCTTACAGCTAAGAGGCTGACACATAAATACATGGACACACCCTCACACACACACACACACACACACACATCCACATACAGTACATCAATAAACACCCATAAACATGAGTTAAAAAGCATGTGTGCACACACACAATCCTGTTTCTCTTCTTCCCTGTAAGGTTACTGCTGCCCGTGTGTTGGGAGTATTTCCCATGCTTTGAGCATAGACATCAATAATTCAGCGTTTGCATTAAAGGAGCTATCTCTCTCAAACACACACACACACCACCCCCACCCAACACACACCCACACCGAAACCCACATGCACTGCATCACTGAGGAGGAGATCACTGATTCCATATTTCTTACACTGTCCTATAGGATGAGAGGACACTCATCATGCTGACCAATGGTGTGTGAGATTGTACAATCAGCAGCCAATACAATCCCAGGATTCTAAGAATGGCCACTGACTATGTCCAAGAGGCTCTCATTAGGGGAAGCTACATAATCAGGTGTGACTGATTGTGACCAATCAGCAGCGAGGACACTGCCCTGCTGACCTGTAGGGCGTCAGGATGTTGAGGGGCGGCGGCTGCTCGCAGATGTGGAAGGTCTCCTGCAGGGGGATGGGCAGCGTCTGGCGGTCAAACAGCTGCTGGTCCTGGGTGGTGGAGCTGCGGAAGGCTTTCCTCATGGTGATGCCCTGCAGAGACACTGGGGAGGGGAGGGGGGGGGGGAGGGGGGGGGGGGGTTAGACTGGTCTGTGTGTGTTTCTTTTGTAATTTCAAAATGCTTGTTGGACTGTATCAAGGTGTGTGGGGAAATGGGTTGTACAAGAATGGGTTTTAGATCTCTGAAGAGATAAGAGACATAAAAACACACACACACACTCTTACTCTCTCTGCTGTACCCCTCCCTCACACACACATGCACAGCCCCCCCCCCCCCCCCCCCCCCCCCCCCCCCCCCCCCCCCCCCCCCCCAGGCCAGGCCGGCTTGAAGGAAAGAGGCACGACTCTGCCTGTACACTCCCAAACAACCCCATCAAGATGTTAGAAAATCCTGGAATAATAACAGAGGGGGGAATTGATGTTGCACGGGTGGTAACAGGCGGTAGCTGAAAAAAAACAAGGTTGAGGAATTGCTGAGAGAAAAAGGCAAGTGGACGTCTGACCGAGCGTCTGCTAGCGATCCACAGAGCTGCTGGCAGGATCTGAATAATGTATTGCACTATGATAAGTGAATCCACACTCATCCCTGAGGGAGTGAAGAAGCTCTGTTATATCCTGAAGGAGGCATGAAAGAGAGAGAGAGAAGAAAGAGAGGGAGAGAGAGAGAGAAAGAGAGGAGAAAGGGAGGGCTAGGGAGAGGGAGAAGTGAATGCGGTGGATATGAGAGAGAGAGAGAGAGACAGACAGACAGAGAGAGAGACAGAGGGGGATAGACAGTCTTGTGCCACATGGTTCATCTCCATGTCTTCAGTGATCTCTCCTGATAGGCCTATTACACCCCAGTCACAAGCCAGCGAGTATCCACTGTCAAAATACAGTGACAGATTACCCCACACAGACTAGCCAGAGCTAAAATCCTCCCCCCCTGCTCCCTCAATCTCCTGTCTTCTCTTTGGCTCTCTCACTATCTTGACTCTCTCTGTCTCCCCTTCACTCTTAGATAATAATTTGAACAGTGTCAACCTGCTGTTGAGGGAGACTGAGGCTAGAACAACTAATAACACTATCATGTAACGCTAGGACTGAGCTGTACCCACAGAGAGGGGGAGAGAGAGAGGGGGAGAGAGAGGGGGAGAGGTGTGGGAGTATAAGCGAGACGGAGGGGGAGTGAGCGAGCGAGCAAGCGAGCAAGCGAGGGAAAGGTGTTTCTTCAGTGTTATTTCAGTCACCTGAGCCTGTGAAAGTAACATCATATTCCAAGTGAAGACTTCAGACCTCTCACACACACACACCTGGGAAAAGCGACTCTTTGGCATTACCTAAGCTTCCAGTACAAACATAACAGTAAACAGGAAGTGTAAACAACAACAGAGAGGAGCGCGTTTGTCCCCGTTTGACCTCTGACCCCTGGTGTTCTCAGGTGTTCAGCTTAGTGTGGGTGTTTCTCTGTCTTGTACATCTCCTCTAATATGTGCTGCCGTTTCTTATCAGAGCAGAGAGGGGATAGTCTGTCTCCCTCGTATCTCCCTCTCTCTCTGCAGATCTGATACCATCTAGTCAATATACACTGGACCCAAGAGAGGGGAGACCATGCAATCACACCCCGCCACACACACACCCGTGCAACCACACACACACACACACACAAACACATGCTCACATCGACGCACACACAGTCACACAAACACGCACACATTACACTGGTGTGTAAAAGGATTACATATAGTCTCACCTACACTCATCAGAATAGAGAAGGTAAGGTTTCAAGAGTAAGTAATAGTGAATGTGTGTGAGTGTTTGAGTGTGTGTGTGTTTGCTTACTTCTGTGGATCCCACTAACTCTAACTAGGGATGTGTCTGCTCTAGCTGAGAGTGAACACATTGTTTAGTCTGGTCATTGTTATGATTGTGTAACAGCAGCAGCGTGAGCTGGGCTGGTATGCTGCAGTGCAGAGAGAGAGATGGAGAGAGAGAGAGAGATGGAGGGGGAGGAGGGAAAGAGGGAGATGGAAGGGGAGAGTGAGAGAGTGAAGGGGAGAAAGAGAGAGAGAGAGAGAGAGAGAGAGAGAGAACAGAGGGAAACAGAGGGGGAAAGAGAGATATTTGTCAAGTCTCTGAACATGTCACATCTCACATCTACTTGTTGACCATTTACCCACAATGTCTCTAGAAATGGAAAAGGCAGATGCTAGGGAAAAAAGATTTGCTGGCTGGCTTGGTGCCTGGTTAACCGACTGTCTGGCTGGACCAACTGATGGCTGGTAAACTTGCTGTCTGGTTAATTGTCTGGCTTGCTAGGCTGACTGGCTGGATAGTGAACTAGAGTAACTGATTAGCTGGCTGACCTGACTGGCTGGCTGACTGCTATTGGACCAGTTGGCTGGCTGACTTACTGAAAGAACAACTGGTTGACTGGTTGGCTGGCTGACCGACGGGTTGGGTGGCTGACTTTTTAGCTGAGTGACTGACTAGCTCACTAGATGGCTACAATGATATAATGTGGCCATTAAACAAGGGATATGAGCCATTAGTTTGGCTGGGCAGAATGATAGGGAGCTTGACAGGACACAAATGGCATTCCATGAGATGGAAGACGAGGGGAAATCAATCAGGAAGGGAGGGGGGAGCAGAGGGGGATGGGAGGAGGAGGGGAGGAAAGGGGGAGGGAGGGAGTGGGGGTTGGGAGCAGTGAAGGAGACAGAGAGGGCGGTCTGAAGAACAACCTTTAACAGCTTACCCTGCCCAGACGAGTGTTCAAGGACGTGTGTGTGTGTGCGCGCTCGTGTGTGTGCGATCATGGATGTTAACCCCTCCCCCCCGACAATGCTCTGCATACTGATGCTATCCTGTTCCTTAACCTTGAGATGTTGACCTTCCTCCTTTCATCCTGGTCTGCTCTCTCTCCACCTCGCTCCACCTCTCTCTCACACACACACACACACACACACACACACACACACACACACACACACACACACAAGTGCATTCTGATTCACGACTCTTCCCTGCATATCTAACACCACATCAGTTGATCTCTATGAATTTTTTCCCCTCAACTGCAGCTTACAATAACCATCTAGTTTTTATCTTGTACTACACACACGGACACACAGTCCTGCTCACACACACACATATTTCACACACGCACTACATACATTTACAGCACATCAGATACTCCACACATGCTATTACTGCACAGACACAGACACACACAGACACACACACGTTCTCCACACACCTTCCCCGACACCATCTACACGCTCCACACCCTGACCCTCTGCCCTCCATCTCCCATTCCTCTCTTCTCTCCTCCCCTATCCCTCCTCTCTTAGATTCACGCCCCTTTCCTTGATTTATGACAGCCCACACTCATCCCCCTCTCCCTCGCTCTTCCCCTCTCTCTCATCATGTGTCTTCGCCACAGACCACAGAACCATGCAGCCTCACACTGAGTGTGTGTGTGTGTGTGTGTGAGAGAGGGTTGTGGGATATGATAGGTAGCATCTGTCTGTCTGAATATTTCTGTGTATTCCTGTCTGTCTGCAGCCTAGACCCTGTAACCCCCCCTGTCCTCCATACCTGTCTGTCTGCATCTGAATGCACCATACCTGTCTGCCTGCCTGCAACCCTGTCCCCTCCCCCCCCCCCTCCCTCCCCCCTCCCCATGTGGTGCAGCGTTTACACTCTCCTGCTCCTACTGCAGTGCCCTGTATAATACACCCATCCTTCTATCCCTCCAGTCCTTCATCTCTCCACCCCTCCGGTCCAATATCCCTCCACCCTAACTGCAGCAGAGCTGATCTGTATCTTGCAGAGGATGGATGGGGAGGGATGGATGGATGGAAGGAGGAGGGGAAGCCTGGGCTAAAGGGTAGATAAAGCCAAGCAAACACACACACACACACAAACACACACATGAATATATCCCTTTGTGAGGTACTAGCCTAATCTAGCTCAGCGGGAGCCTACAGAGGTTGGCTTTGTTGGATGGGAACAGTTCTTATTTCTGTCAGTCTACTAGGCGCTCTGTGCCTTGAGGATAAGACACTGGTAGCTCATTTTGTGGGTATTATGGTGTGCGTGTGCATGTGTGTGTGTGTGTGTGTGTGTCAGGGCTGGACAGTGTGGAGTCACTGGAGTCTGGTTCCAGCCAGGAGTGGATCACCCTGTCCAGCAGAGCTGCAGTATTAGATTAGTGGACTATCATTACATTAGCTACTACTGAGAAGAGGAAGGGAGGGAGGGAGGGAAGGGAAAAGGAAAGTGCTGAGGGGGGGAGGGGGAGGAGAGGAGAGGGGGAGAGGAAGGGAGGAAGGGTGTTTTAAGGGGAGTTTCTGCTAGTGAAACACAGTTTTGCACATCGCGTCTGTCATCAAGAGACACTTGATTTGACTTGGCACTGCAGACGAACACATACTTGTCTCTAACTGCTCTTGTCACATCAAAGTTACTAAACCAACCAAAAAATGCTTCTTCAGCTCAAACAGCAGCATCTGGCGTGATTACCCAGTCCCAGTCACTAGAGACAGCTGAGAGTAACATCATCCAGTGCTGTAAACATACCAGCAAGGCCTCATGGGAAATCGATGGGTGCTACAGAGCATGGTATTACCCTACTGTCTACCCATCTCTTTCTCTCCCTTCCTCCTCGCTCTGTCTGCCCCCCTCTCCCTGCCTGTTTCTCTCTCTTCTGCTCTCCTCTTTCTCTCTCACTCTCTCGCATTCTCTCTAACCTGTTTAACATGACAGCCCTAACAAAGAGAGGCATTATCTTTCATCAACGGAATACATCCAATTCATCCTTCGATTTAATTTCCTCTGAATGAGAGACCTTGTGTGTGAGGAGAGGGAGAGAAGGGGAGAGCGGGAGGAGAGAGATGCATGTGAGGCTGGAGTAAGGGAGGCATATTGCTCTAGCGCAGAAGATGACTGGTCCGGAATATGTTTGTGTGTGTGTGTGTATGAAGGGTGTGTGAGCGTGGAGCAAACCGGAATGAAAAACGACCCCATCCCACAGCGGTCTGTACCACTAATCAGGCCATTAAGAATGAGAGGAAAGGAGAGAGAGAGGAGAGAAGAAAGAGAGAGAGACAGGAGAGAGAGAGGAGAGAGAGGAGTGGAGTGTGTCCCACACACAAATAGATACCTAGGTGTGTGTGTGTGACCACAGCGTGTCTACAGTACTTGTGTGTGTGTGTCCACTCACATTCCTCCTCTTTGGGGTCCAGCTGGGTGACACTGATGGAGAGGCGGTCCACACGCTCCTGGAGAGAGTTGACCCGGAAGGAGAACGAGTGGGCCTCGTTAAACAGCTCCCCAAACAGGTCCTCTGCATACTTACCTACACACACACAGAATTAACATTTTGTACAATGTTTAGTGAGTGTACTGCACGCATGCACGTGTGTGTGTGTGACTCACTCAGACTACTGAGCTGGCGGATTACGTTGGCGAGGGACACGTTGGTCACACATTCCAGCTCGTTTTTAATCGCCCGCGGCAACACCGTGTGACACAGGTGCCTGGGCTCGATGCTCCTCTTCACCAACGGCATGCTAGGATAGCGCTACCGCGAGCACACCTGCAAAGAGACAGAGGAGAGAGGATGGAGAGGAGAGGGAGTAAAGGAGAGAGGACGGAGAGGAGAGAGAGGAGACAGGAGAGAGAGGATGGAGAGGAGAGAGAAGATGGAGAGGAGAGAGAGAGGATGGAGAGGAGAGGAGACAGGAGAGAGAGGATGGACAGGAGAGGAGAGAGGAGAGAGAGGATGGACAGGAGAGAGAGGATGGAGAGGAGAGAGAGGATGGAGAGCAGAGAGGAGAGAGAGAGAGGATGGAGAGCAGAGAGGATGGAGAGGAGAGGAGAGAGAGGATGGAGAGGAGAGGAGAGAGAGGATGGAGAGGAGAGGAGAGAGAGGATGGAGAGCAGAGAGGAGAGAGAGAGGATGGAGAGGAGAGAGGATGGATAGCAGAGAGGATGGAGAGCAGAGAGGAGAGGAGAGGAGAGAGGATGGAGAGCAGAGAGGATGGAGAGCAGAGAGGATGGAGAGGAGAGAAAGAGAGATGTGAGGAGGGAGAACAGAGATGGAGAGATGAGAAGAGGGGAGAGGAGGAGGGAGCAGGAAGAACATAACGAAGGGTGGGAGGTAAGGAGGGGGGGGGGGGGGTGAGAGACGGGAAGGAAGGAAGGAAGAACAAGGGAATGGTGATGAAGAAGATAGATAGAGAGGAAGGAAGTCAAGGAGAGAGTGACACACGTGAGCTCGTTATAATTCAGCAAAACTACACGCACACACACAATCACCCAGCTCCCCAGGAACATCATGAATAATAATAATAACAAAGCAATGGGGGGTTACTCCTGCAAACCACACTAAGGCTTTCTGTGCAGCTAGCCAGCGTTTAGCGCTTCTACCCTGTACACATCACAGTGAGGCGACAGGAGGGGCGGGGGGGAGGTGAGACTAGGAATATGGCAAGCCTGACAATGAAGCACAGAGTCGAAGTTAGTCATTTTAACGAGACATATTGTGCATGGTTCTACGTAATCTGAGCTTTAAACACAACAGCTCTGAGCTAGTGGTTGACTATGTAATGCACACACACGGACACGCACGCTAAATTAAACACCCTGTTTTAGCAGACTTTATAAAAAGAGGCCATTTGTGTATGAGTTTGGGTACAGGCAGCAGTAAACACCCAATCACTGGGTTAGCTCTCCAAAAAGTAGGTCCGGGAGGTATTAGAAAAGTGGTGGAAGGAGACGGTGTGGTGGGCGGCCTGTTGACATGATTCATGGTGGAATCCTCCTTATAGAACAGCAGGCTCTGGACTGGGTAAACCCATCCCTCTTATTTATCTAAGCTGTCACTGAGCTGGGTAGATCTATGGGGAAGGAGTGGTCCATGGACATTCAAGCACACACACACACACCTAAACTCATCACCAAATTCCAACCCCAATTTCAAATAGTAAAACATCTCTTTTGGTCCTCTCATCAATCCTTTCCTCTGTCATCCACACAGACACACCCACCTCCACGCCCCCCCTGTGGGTGGCCTTCCCATGACCCTGCATGCAGTGGCCTTTTCCCCAAGGTCATGTTACCAGTGATTATGCTTTACTCCCCCAGTGGCCAATTGCTTACTTTTCTGCCCCACTAATCATCAACGTATGTGCTGAACACACACACACACACAACCAGGTGACTAATGTAGCTGCTGGACAAGGTTGTGCCCCCCCCCCCCCCCCCCTCCACCACCTCCCAGCTCTCTCCATCTACGTTCCTCCTCTTCCTCCCTCCTGGAGGTCACCTCCGACAAGCCCAGGGCAGCGGGCCTTCTGAGGGGGCATGGATGACACACAGGCAGGGAGAGGCACTTAGCGGAGAGAGAGGACCAGACCCAGAGACGCAAACCCAGGCTGTCAGACCGAGTGGGAGGATGAGGACACAGGGACACAAACACGAGGGTCTTTAGGACGGAGTGGGAGGGGATGACACTGAAAAAAAGGATGCGGGGAGAGGCTTCATCCTGGATACAACTGGCCACAGAAAAAAGAGGATGGCGAGAGGAGGCAGAAAAGAGGAATGGCATGAAAATAATACATGGGAAAAGGAAGGACATGATGCTGCCAAGACGTGCTCTTCTTCTGCTTGTGGTAAACCCACGTACACTGTGTGGGTGTGTGTTTCTGTCTGTGTGAGTGTGCGGCTCTCCTTGTGTGTATGTGTGTGACCATAATTACTGATTGCACAGTTGCTGCAGTTTCTGTGATTGGACAGCAGTTGACTGATGATGAGTCATATATCTCCGGGTGGGAGAAAAGAAAGGCTTTCACACACACACACACTCGTACACACGCATACACACGTGTTTATGGACGTGTGTGTGTGTGGATGTGTGTGGACACATGTGTGTCAGTGCGTGTGCATCCCATGTGAGTTTTCACATAACACACACACACGTGTGCCTGCAGGGGTGTGTCTGTATGCGTTTGAATATGACTAAAAGGGACGCAATAGTAATTAGCAGCCACTGACAGACCCCCAGACGTGTCACACGGCTGAGAGTGGTGACCTCACTGGAGCAGGACTGGGGCCAGACTCTGCGTGCTGCCTGTGCTCTCCACAGGAACCAGCAGCTCCTGAAGTGGACCCTGGATTCTGCCTCACAGTCAAAGAAAAGCAGATTTATCAAACCCCTCAGAACCTGTTCTGTTTTGTAGCAACTCGTCAATATCCTGGTTATCAGCTGCGTTACATCACACTTAGAGGGGCCTAAACGAGGGTTGTCTGACGAGGAACCCTTAACGGGGGGGGGGGGGGGGGAGGCTCATAAGCTTTGGTGATGGGACACTTACAAGTCTCACAGAGAACATATTCAAATAAAAAGTCATTAAAAGATCAAGCAGCACTTGGACGAAAGTGTCCCAGCGTGGTGGAGGAGGCTGGAGACTGGAGGGAGTTCCATGACTAATGCCGTCCGCCAAGTGTCGAACAGAACTCGACCATACCCAGCCTCTCTTCACACGCATGGTACCGGGAGTTCAGTGGAAATGACAGGGCTTCAAAACAATGAGGCAACAAGGTCAGATTTTCTTCATTCAGAGCCTCAGGGAAAATCGTTCTTCTTTTCTCTCCATTTTGTAAGAAGCCGGCATTGAGAACTGATTGACATTGTGGGAATTGTCCTCAGATCTCTATTATTCACACAGATACATCGATACAGCACACTGATCACTCATTCGCTCCAAAATAATGTATTTCTTTCTTTCCCTCTTACAATCATTCTCTTTCTCTTGCTATTTCTCCTCCATTAACTGAGATGTCCCTTCACCTGAACGGAGGAACATGTTCCTGCAGCTGGAACTCAGCTGAGGGGAGTGCTCCACAGCAGAGCCTCTTCTAACCCTCACACCCTCACAAAGGAGCCTTGAACACAGAACAAAGTCCAATCACCATCTACATTATCTCCTGCCCGCTCTCTCGCTCTGTTTCAATCATTCTCTATTTCTCTTGCTCCATGTCTCTCTCTCTCTCTCTCTCTGGCATCCCCGTTGCTCTGCCCCCCCCCCCCTCCGTCTCTCCCTCGTTCATCCTGGGTGGTGCACTGTGTCTGTCACACATTGCCATGGCAACGGAGCAGGGGGATGCTGGCCTCTCCGCCCCTGGAGAAGGAGACGGGAGGCAGGACGCACCATGGAGAGGAGAGGGAGGTCCGGACGGAGATACAGTCCTGTCACCAGGCTATTACACCTCAGATAAGAGGGTCTGCCATGACACATTTGAATAGAATGAGTGGTCTGTAGAGAGGACTGAGAGAGGACCGCAGAACCTTGAAGATGATCAGGAAGTAAGGAACGGGTGAAGGGAAACAACGTAGAAAAAGGAACCAAAAAAAGAAACAAAAAGAGTGGAAGTGAGGGATGTGAAAAAAGGGTGAGCAGCATCGCAATAAAATGTGTGTGAGAGAGAGAGAGGCTGAGGACGAGAGAAAAAGAGGTGTGAAAGACACAGAAATGGGGAATGAGAAAAAGAGAGAGAGACAGAGAGAGAGAGAGAGAGAGAGAGAGAGAGAGAGAGAGAGAGAGAGAGAGAGAGAGAGGTGTGAAAGAGGAATGAGAAAAATCAGGAATGAGAAAGAGAGAGAGATAGACAGAGAGAGAGAGGCAGAAATCTAAAGGCATTCAACTATTGTTGAGAGTGAGACACAAGGAGGCGGGGAGAGAGTGAGTGTGTGTGTGTGTGCAACAAACTCCATTTGTGACTAAAGTCTCAAACTAAATATTTTCCAACCCTCTCTTTTGTCACATAGGAGCCAGTGAGACAAAACACACCACAGCGGAAACATCGAGCACTTCTGGCTACAATAAACAAAAACCAATCACAACACACAAACCTCTGCAGCAACCAATCAGAAATGACTACAGAACAGCAGCAGCCAATACTAAATCAAAGTGCTGAGTCCCACAGCTGGTTATGATTAGTCAGAAAGGAGCTGAAGAAACAATTTGAAAGAGAGAGAAACCCCAAACCTCCCTTTCAGACTGTGAAAGCTCAGCAGTGTTTCCTGTGGTTCAGAGACAAGATGACAGAGATTCACTCACAGACTCAGGGGGCCCGTTTGGAATGAAAAATATATAAACTGAATCATTTGTAGTTTCTCTATTCTGTTGTTTTAATGAAGGATATCTGCATTTCCAATTTGTATCATTTCCCACTCTCATTAAAACTGCGGATGTTACATTTGTTGTTTTCCTGCACCTTTTTTATTTTTCTCCATTCTGAACATGATCAGCTCTTACTCTCCCTCTCTCCTTTTCTTCAGATAAGAAAGCACTATGACGGTTGGCCTCATGCTTGTTTCTCAGACTGATTCAGAGTTATCCGTCCTTGAGAAGGTTGAAAGAGATTTCGATGTGTCAAAACACATAGATACAGAAATAGAAAGGGTAAAGCAGTGGGAGGGAGAGAGAGAGGGAAGAGAGAGAGAGACAGGATGGATGGAAGGAGAGAAGTAGGCAGGGGAGGAGAGGAGAGGAAGTCAAAGAGAGGAGCAGGGAGGGAGGAAAAGAGAAGGAAGGAGAGAAGAGTGATGTGAAAGTCTTTTCGTTCGGGGGAAAAGACGACAGGGCTTATCAGACACCACACCTGACGCCTCCCTTCCCCGGTGGCCCATGATGCTTTGCTGCTAGTGAGGATGGGCTGTCAGCGCTGGAGTCGCTTGACTGGAGACCTGAGGCCTCTGACAGAACACAGCGTGCACAACACACACACACACACACACGCTCGTAAACCTATGTACTCACACAAACGGTCCTTCACCACTCAACTTGCACATAACCCTAGTAGGAGATGCCAAAGCTCTCTGAGAAAACCACACCCTCTCCTGCACCCCCACCCTCCCCCCACCACCACCACATTCACCACATTCATTAGGAAAGGTACGATCCCAGTTGTGTGAGGGATCCTGTAAGCCCTCCCTGTCATCCATCCATCGCTCCCTCGTGCCTCTCTCTCCCTCTCTTTACCGCTCTCCTTCCACCCATTCCGCATACCACCCCTGTCCCTCTCTCCCTCTTTCTCTCTCCATCTCTTCTTCTCTCCATCTCTCCTTCTCCCCTTCTGTCCCTTGTGCCTTCTCAACTTCTCTTCACTCCAATCATCTCTTCTCCCTCTATCTCTTCTCCCTCCCTTTTCCATCTCTCAAAATATAACTACAGATCACGCGAGCACAAGTTAGAGTGGCATGTGCAGACATGCCTGCCAATTAAAATATTGATTTGGTGGTGAGACAGCAGCTATCAGGCCCTTGACAGTGAGGTGTTAGACCACACACAAACTTTATTGTTAGGCTAAAGAATACACCTCTGCCAGGTTTGTCAAGGTAGGCTATGCAAGCAACATTATATTAAGCCCTGTGTAACACATTCTAGGAGGGATAATGTTGTCATGCTAGTCATCTGAGATTGGAAAATAGGCTGGGTTCCAGTTGTTAACCAAAGGCTTCACCTGGCTGTCTCCAAGTGAAAGTTGAAGGGGAAAGTATTAGTGGCTTAAGTACTCCAAAAAAGACAATTTCCTGTCTACCGCCTGGACACACGGAACAGGAAATCCATCACCCCCACAGATAACTCCCCACTTAACCGTCTGATTACAGTCATCAGCTGGATGGCTGGCTGGCTGGCTGGTGGTGGGTACAGGGCTCGAAATTAAATGCGTCCCGTCGTCGATGAAAAAGATGTCTGGGACAGTTCAACACAGACTTTGGGACGACTGCGGGATGATAGACCATAACAATATAAAATGCATACACCAGTGGTTCAACATATTTAAACACAAGGAAGGTGAAACATATCATCACATTTAGCTCTAGCTTAAAATTCCATACTATCAACATTTCAAGCACTGCTGTGTGTTATGTGCTGCTCCACAGTACTAAGGTATCCCAATTTGAACTGAAAATGCCTAGTTGTTCGTGAGCATTGTCTTGTTCGGATGATTGTTTATATTTTAGTTCATTGCTATTAATACTTTTTTTGTGTGTGTCGTTTTTAACACACACATACTATTGGTTGCAGGCACAAATAAACTATTGTACTGTACGATAAGTAGGCAAATCGGTGTTATAATTATATAAAGCCATACAGTGATGCTGGTGATGTATGTTACTGTGATCATTATGTATAACAAGTTTCATCTACGTTTTTAACAGGAGAACACAGGGGGAACAGATTTCCCTGGAGGCCTGAGGAAATCATTCCTGGCTCCTACACCCCTGTATATTACAGTCTGTCCATATATAAAGCAATACAGTGATGCTGGTGATGTATGTTACTGTGATCATTATGTAACAAGTTTCATCTATACATATAGTCTTTTACACTGAAAACACAGGGGGAACAGATTTCCCTGGGGGCCTTAGGAAACAGGTTGTTTTTAACCTTTCAAACCTTTTTGTAGAAATATTTTTCAACCTTTCAAAACTTTTGGTAGACATTTTTTTTCCACACACACTGAAAGGAGAGGAGAGAGGAGGAGAGCAGATAATCCTAAAACAGAGTAGATTGAGCAGAGCATATTTCAATAGAGTACAGTAAAGTTTAGTAGAGTCCTCATCAAGTACTCATCAATGATGCAAAGCTATTTTTGAAAGATTTGGGAGCCCTTGATGGGAAGGCTCCAGGAAGTGGGCCGGAGCCAATCAGGCTGGTCCTATCATCAGGGAACAGTGAGCAGCGTGAACATGGCCCGGGGCGCTCGGACACCACCAAGATGACAGCTCTCATCATGCAGCCACGGGCTGCCCCTCAGGGACCACCATGGACCCAGAGGGGAAAATGCCTGTGCGTTGATGCCTGATCGAGATAAGGACGGGCGGCACATCTCGACATGAGAGTGGTGTGAGATGGAACCGTCCCAGACTGACGCACAGGAGAACACACCGGAACCTGCGTGGTATCATGCCAGCCTTGGTGCCAGGCTTGGTGCCGGGCTAAATGAGCTGAATGTCTAGTAATAACATGAACATTCCACGTCCATCCTTCAATAATAAATGTCGTGGGTTAGAATGGTGCAGCTGTGCTTGTTATGCAGAAGTTGGGGGTGGAGGGGGGGGTTGGCTTCATGACACTCCCTCACTGTTCACACGGACAGTGAAGGTCACTGGAGCTAACTGCTAGTTCCCTGCTTCAACCCACGTCAGCTAGTCAGAAACACACACAATATGTGTGTATCTTACAAACACTGTCTACAATACACACACACACTCACTCACTCCCCCTCACTCAACCACAGAAGTGCAGTGTAAGCTCGCCAGTCAGCCAACACTCTCTCGCATGAAAAAGACACTCCAGCCAAAGGAGTGACTTGGCGCCCCTTTGTTGGCTGCCCCTTGGTTGCCCTCAGCGACTAGCAGATCCAATAAAGATACAGGGTACTGCGTTTGGCCAATGGTCTTCCTCCACATCACTGACTGGATCTGGCTCGGCACCAGTGTGCTGTGTGTGAGAGTGTTTGGAGTTATACCACAATGTGTGTCTGCGGATATAAGTGTGTGCAAGCTGTGCATGTGTGTGAGGATATTTCCATGCTATTTAAAGCTTTCGCTAAATGAAAGCTCCTGCCGTGCCAGTGAAGGACTGCTCTACTCCTGAGCTGAAAAAAAGAGAGACAGAGAGAGAAAGAGAGGGAGACAGTGAAGGAGGGAGGCTGAGGACGAGAGAAAAAGAGGTGTGAAAGAGACAGAAATGAGGAATGAGAAAGAGAGACAGAGAGAGAGAGATAGGGAGAGGGAGAAACACAGAGGGATGGAGAAACGGAACACCAACAGTATAAACACACAGTCCTGCTAGCTGGTCATTCTTAATTAAACAGTGTCTCTGCCAATGCAGCATCCTGGTTCAGTGCCAAGGTGCTGAACAGGATCAAAAGTGTAAGCGACTCCTCCGCACCCTTCTTTTCCACTTCCTCCCCAGTCTTCTTCTTCTTCAGAGAGCAAATGATCTTTCCATCCCTAACAAGCAGATCCGTCCAGTAACATGGAGGGCTTCAGAGTGGGCCCAGGCAGAAGCAGTGTTGGGCTGAGGAGGGCAGGTGGGGTGGATTAGGGAGTCTGTCAGCCAGGGTAGGACGTGAGGGGTGCAGCTGGGAGGGCTACTCACAGGCTTGCTCCTGTGTGAAGATGAGATCTGGTGCCATTTTGTTTCCCTGCGCATGAATGGTTCGATTCTGGGCCAAACAAAGCCGGCAGGCGGTGGCTGCTCCTGCTGGTGCCCTGTGACCGTGCCAGCGGGCACCGCCTGGCAGAACGGATCGAGGGTCAGGATGGCCCAGGGCTTCTGATGGACTAGCCGTCTCAAATCGATGAAGAGAGATTCTATTCAAGTGTGCCAAAGAGGAGCCTTTTCAAATCCAAGAAACGCACAATTATGCACGCACGCACACACTCTCTCTCACACACACACACACACAGTCTCAAACTCACTCTCCCACTCATGTAGGCCCACATAAACACACAGACACAAAGAACACAAGGACAGTCGCAAACTCATTTTCCCACTCCTGCACGCCCACACATACATACACACACACACACATACAAAAGCCTGCCTGATCTAATGAATCGTGCCAGTCAGTGAGTTGTGCCCTTCCGCCAGCTAGGCAGGACGGCAGGGCCCTCTCTCCGCAGGGCTTTCTGCTCTCTGCAACTGGCATTTCCTCACACACCAAAGAGGTCAAAGGTCAGATGGTGGGCATCATGTGACCCGTGTCTCATGACAACTGAAGGCCCTCCCGTCTTGCTGGGTAAGTGCTAAAACCACACGGGTGGGCAGAATGGTGGGAGCGCATTCTCTACATTCTAAACATGTCAAGAGAGAGAGAGAACGGGGGAGGAGAGAACATGACAGGAGGAGGAGAGCGGGTGAGAGGGCTGTGAGAGAGGGAGAGAAAGAGGGGATGGTGAGGCAGAGCGAGCGAGAGAGAGAAGGAGGGAGCATGCAGACGGTGTCTAGGGTTCCCAGTCCACCCGGGACACATCCCCAAGTGCCCTCCACTTACTCTGCTGCTCCATTGCACAACGATCATTATCGATTAGTTCTACCTGCCAGGCTGTCCGCCAGCCAGTCCACCCAGGTTTTCTGAACGGTGGCCATGGATAAGGTGCCCACATCGTTTTACATCACTTTATCTAGATAGAGGATGACGCATGCACTGTGTGTGTGTGTTAGTGTGTGTGTTAGTGTGTGTGTGTGTGTGTGTACACTCGAGGGTGCCTTCAAGCTTCAGCAAATTGTTTTCAAGTCCATCCCTGTACACTCAAATTTTTCTCTCTTTATCTGTCACAAACGGTTTGGATTTCTCTGTACATCCATCAACCATCATTTCATACCCAGCACTGCTGTAGGACGCAGCGAATGAAGGCGAGATGTTCTCTTTCTTTCTCTGTCAGAGCACCTTGCTTCTCGGCTCCAATCCACACATCTTGAAAGAGAAGCAAATCAAATTCTTCCTGCAGGTACACCACTTTTCTTCTCCTTCCCACTCTCACTTTCTTTTCCTACCCTCTCTCATTTCAAGCCCTGGGCATTTGTCCCATTGTTTGCCGGAGCTGGCTTGCAGACCAATGAGAGACTGAGAGACTGTGTGTGTGTGAGATTGCAGATCTAGTCTCTTATCGCCGGACCCACACAATTTCTGTTATCTTTCCTAGCATGTCGTCCATGCCCCCCATACATAAACCTCCGTTGGTGTGTGTGTGAGTCATTGAACAGTTGTCACAGTAATGTCCTACACTAGGCCCTAGTTTCCTCAACTGGGTCCTAGTGTCCTTGGTTGGGTCCTACTGTCCTAAGCTGGGTCCTAGTTTCAGTCAGACGGCTGTAGAGAAGCTGCTGAATATCAATGATAAACAGACCGAATAAAAGCCCTGAACATGCCTTTACTGGCCTGCAGTACTACCTTATCTTCCATTCAACAGGCCTTGAATCTTATGGGGAGCTGGCACTTGAGAACAGAAATGAATTCATGTCAAACTAGACCCTCCATCCATTCAGACTGAGCCGTCAGAGACGAGGGCTCCAGACACAGGGACGTGGCGACAGGCCTTGCGGTGGCTTGATTTGATAGAAGAAAAGTTGTTATTCTTCTGCTAGACTTTGAAGGTGAGGTCAGCCTGGCCAGCAGGCGTAGCTTTTTGGTTGTTTTTATCTTAGCTTTGCTTCCTCACATTATCTCTGCTCCAACTTACCACGGATCACTGTCAGCCCTTAAGGACAACACCCAATCATGTCCAAATAGGAAACTCTCCAAACGTCCAAATAGGCACTTAGCTGTGGCTGGGGCTAGCTCTGGCTGACTAGCTTAGCTGTGTTCAAGAGTAGTCTGAGGGGGGAGAGGGTCGGGGGGTGACAAAGGAGATCATTAAACGAGTTTCTGTTTGAGAGAGAAAATGCCAGAGAGTTGGAGAAAGAGAGAAACAAGCAGCAGCCCGTTTGTCGGTCTTCCTGTCTGTCCTCTTGTCACTCTGTGTCTGTCTTTCTCCTTGTCTCTCTCTCTCGTCTGTCGTCCTCTCTGCCCCCGTCTCTCTCTCTCTCTCTGTCAGGAGTCATCCATCTGACGAGGTCTTAGCCACGCAGATGAGGCTGTTGCCTCGAGCCACCCCTAACATTTACACAGACACACACACACAGCACCATGACCCCTGACCCTACAGAAGCAACGCGCGTGGGCGGGCCAACTCCAGATCCTCCCGTTCAGCCCAAGGGACGATGCCCTACTTGGGATGACAGTTTCAGTCCAATACCACATTGTGTAGCCTCGCCGTGTCCTACTTGAGGCCCAGAGCTGTTTTCATTCCTCATGTAGTCGGAGAGGAGCCGAGCTGGAACTCTTCAACAACACAGCATTCTAATCATGTTCTAATGTGCTAAACTGTCTCAGCAACAGTGGTTGCTAAAGTTGCTGATCGTGTTCAACACCATGTGACCAGGACTGCTGATGTAGCTGCCCTTGTTCACAGCTGGGAAATGAGTGTATTTGGCTCACTCACACACGTACACACGCACACACGTGCCGTGCCGTGCTCGTCGGAGCACCAACGTCCCCTGCTCTGTGTCTGAGCAGGGTTTCAAGGCCCCCCGGGGAAAAGGTCAGGATCAATCGAGAGCGCTCACCTAATTAAAGGATCGCAGCTCACACTCACCCCTCCTCTCCTGCTCACCCCTCCTCTCCTGCTCACCTCTCCTCTCCTGCTCACCCCTCCTCTCCTGCTCACCCCTCCTCTCCTGCTCACCCCTCCTCTCCTGCTCACCCCTCCTCTCCTACTCTCCCCTCCTCTCTTCCCCCCTCCTCGCTCCTACTCCCCCCTCCTCTCCTCCACACCCATCCTCACTCCTCTCCTCCTCCTCACCTCTCCTCTACCTACTCAACCCTCCTCGATTCCCTTCTCACCCCCTTTCCCTTTTTCCCCTCCCTCATCTCCCTATCGGTCCCACAGTCCCTCACCCTTCCTCTCGACCACACCCATCTCACATCGCTTCACCTCCTTTTTGCTCATTCCACTCATTCCCTCACCTCTTTCAAGGATCAGTGCTTGCATTTGGCTAAGATAACCTGCCGAGCCGAAGCCTAAAATACTGCAGTCCATCTGTCGGCTTCGCAGGCCTCACACTCCTGCACCTGCACAGCTTCATGTGTGTATCTGTGTCTATGTCAGACTGTGTGTGTGTGAGAGAGAGAGGATGCTCAAGGCACTTATAAATATCTGAATAACCTAAACACATCTCATAACAAATCTGCTGTTCTGGTGTTATGACACACTTTAAATCTCACACACAATCACACTCACACCTCTTTAAAATCGCATTTCAAGGTACCAATTTTGAGTTTATAGCTGTTTATGAATAAATGAACTTGTGAAGTTCACTCATCTTCCCCCAGTGATTTTAATCCAGAGTGCCTGCGGTTTCAGCTCATCATGCCGACTCTGGGCCAGTGGTCGGCTTAGCAACAACGCCAGTCTGACCTCACAGACATAAACCATGTTCTCTTTCATTCATTCATTCATTCATTCATTCATTCACTCACTCACTCACTCTCTCTCTCACACACACACACACACTCTCTTCCTCAGTCTTGTAGTCATCTATCTGAATGTAGCCTAGTCTTCCAGATGAGGCAGAGGGGGCAGGGCATGGCATGGCTCCTGTGGAGCTGTGGAGGGGACAGGCTCTCTAGCTAGCAGAGTATTGTGTCATGCTGCAGAATTGAGGACCACCACCTCTCTATCAGTCTTATGTAACAGAACACCCTCACCCTGCCTGCAGGGAGCAGCCTATTCAGACTATAAATGGATGGGTGTTACGTAAGGGAAGCCCTTGTCTTAGTAGGATGTGTACTCCAGTCATGTGTTTTGAGACCACAAATATCAGTCGTTATGACCGCTCCATTAAGCACTTATTAAACATGGATGCTGTCCTCTATAGCTTTACCAGCAGGCTGAGAGACTAGCTCTGGATCTCCTCCTTCTCCAGCTTCGTGCAACCAAGGGTATGTTAGCCTGTTCTGGAGCAGCCTGCATAGACGCTGTCCTCAGAAGCACAGAAATAGACCCCCTGAAACCCCCCCCCCTCCTCTCTCTCTCTCACACACACACACTTCTCTGCTCTCCTGGGAAGCCTGTCTTGCTGAGGGTGAATCTTCAGATGATTTGGAGGTTGAGAACGGAACATGAACTTCCACTGAACCAACGCCTCCTTTACTTTCTACCTTCCCTCTCCTCTTTTCCTTCATCTTGTCCTCTACCTGTCCTTCATCTTCAACCTTTTCTTTCTTTCTCATCTACCTCTCCTTTACTCACAGAACAGGACCAAAGTCAAGCCTCTTTTTGATTACTGTGGCCTGATCAAGCTTAGCCGTCCTGGCAGGGGAAAGGGAACATTGGGTCCTCTGATGGGTCCCACTACCTCCCCACCTAGCTGTCCAGACAAACATAAGCTACGCTAATACTTAAAGTCCGATATTTTCCTTTGGATTGTACCCTGGTGGGATGTTTTTAACCACTGTCTTTATATCCAATTCCACCAGCCTTCTGTGGAATTCCTCGGCCTCTGTGTGACCTCTCCCCTGAAGACAGGTCCTGCTACCCCTACCTGTGAAACCCACGTTAGGATGTCGATGATGAACACTGATCAGGCTTTGAGCCCCATCAAATCCCCCATTAATAAAATGTCCCAGTGTGTTTCCAGGCAGTGCCTCTGATGCGGATGGCATTTCCTGTTGAACATAAAAGACAAAGAGAGATGGCTGGTGAGCATCCGCTTTCCATCAGACCCATCTGGAAGGCTCGTCGGTCATTGGTGTGAGCCTGGGCCCCGTTCCAAACCCAATCAGACAGGACTGGGCTGCATGCAAATCCAAACGAGAGTTGGCTCCTCGCGGTGAGCTCTAATTAAGCAGCCAAACATTGGCTCCTAAGTGAAGGCTGCAGTTGTCTGTGAGCACAAGCTTCCCTGCTGAGGACCGGGGGTCAAACACATTGAGTTGACGCTCCTCTTCCCACCCCCCATATCTCGCTTTTCTCTCAATACCAAAACGGAATTCCTCACCCTCACGTTTTCACACGCTTTCTCTCTCTTTCTCCCTCAATGATTTCTGTCCCTCTTTTTAACTCTTACTCTTTAAAAGACAATGGAAAAGTCCTCTTTCTGTCTCTCTCTCATCGTTCATCCCTTCCCTTCTCTCTCAATCTTTCCTCCCGCTCCCGCGCTCACACTTCCTGTCTTGCGTTTTGAAAGGGACGAAACGGAGGGAAAATAAAGGGGTGTACGTATGAAAATGCTAATGTGGTCCTGCGTGTCCGCGGCGAGGCAGTAATTGAATCCTGCTGTCAGGGGTCTGCTGTCAAGGATTCAGCGAGAGAGCGAGCAGGCGTGAGGAACACAGCTCATCTCCCCGCCCCTCGGAAGCCGCCATCAATCAACACACATCGCTGCGGAGACCAGGCCGCTACGCCTCAACAACGACCAATCAGTGGAGAATCCACTCAGAGAGGGGTAGAGAGCGATGGAGACGGAGAAAGAGGGAGAAGACCTTATCCTTTTTTAGATTTGCTATTTTTATTATTACTTTCGTCACTTGTATTATTGTTTTTACTGCACCTTGAGCTACAATTCTTGTATGAAATGTGCTATATAAATAAAGTCTTACTTACTTACTTTTACGAGGTAAGAGTGAAAATGAGGTTGAGGAATCATAGAAGGGAGAGAAAGAGCGAGTAGTGAGGAGAGACGGAGCAAGGTAACAAATAATGAAGGCATTGCAACACAAAGAGAAAAGTTGTTTGCTCGCCGTCAGGGTTCCTGCCTTCAGTTTTCACTGTGGAACTTCAGTTTGCATTATTCAAATCTGTTGTACATGCGCAGGAAAATGAGCTGAGCAATCCACCAGCCTGGAGCCTCACTGTGCAGCAACTACAATGGAGCACTTTGAAGAGGAGGCTCTCTGTTCCTCTGGTCCGCTGGTATTCATCTCAATTCTATGAAGAACAAAACTCACTGTAGTCAAGGCCCGAATGTGTGTGTGTATCGTGTGTGTTTGTGGATGCCTACTGTGGTCAGTCCATTTTAGACAGCAGGTTGCAAAATACCTCACCTGCTTGGCTAATCAGGACACAAAGGAATCCCCCCCCCGTGCACACACACACACACACACACACAGTGCAACTAGACCCCATTGTCACTGAGTGGCCAAACCGGGTGACAACACAGTACACAGTATCTCCTGGCTGCTCAGGGCAGATGTCAGCTGCATTGTGCTGGGTGACTGACTGCAAGGTATCGGGCTCCATTTACCATCAAAACAAACACGCACACGACACCAGGGGAGGGGCCAAAAGTCCCTACCTGACCTCGTTTTGTTGACCCGTTGAAGTCCTAACTGAGACAAGGCTAGATTACCTGCACAGGGGGTCTCCATGTAACAGTCAAACCTAATACTGATAAAGAGGAGCACCAACCTCCACCACTGCTGCTGCTTCTGCTGCTGCTTAGCCTGTCAGCAAACAACCTGGTAGACTACTTAGAAAAAACATTTTTCAAATTAAATTTTAATTCAACTGAAACAGAAGCCTCCCAAAACACTGTAGTCTACTTGATGACTCAAGGAAACTAACGGCAAGCTTTTTAAAGCCAGCAACTTAAAAGCAAATAGTGAATTTCACTTAGAAAACAATTCAACTCTAGGCTTCTCTAAACAAGCTCTGCCATGTAAAACCTGACTCTTTTAAACCAATAGCACTCAGTAGCAGATGAAAACAAGCTATGCTAGAAAACAAGCTAGCTTTAACTAAGGCTGATGAGTGATGTTGTTGTGTAACTGCTGTGTAGCAGTTAGGGAGCTAGCAGGGTAGACCCAGCCGACAGACTTGACCACTCAAGGAGAGATGGGGGGCTTGCATCATGCTGGGAGAACCTGCTGACTTTTGTTTCCACTCAAACACTATGAAAAAAAGAGGGAGAAGAGCTGATGGAGGGAAAGAGGGATGAATAGTGAGGGAGTAAAAGAGAAAACAAAGAGAGAATGAAAGAGCAACATATTGAAATAATAAGCTACAACGTCAACACCTGCTGTCTATTGTTTACCCTGAACTTCATAGGAAGGAGGGGAGGACAGAGAGAGGGAGTAAAGGAAGGAGGGTGGACAGAGAGAGGGAGTAAAGGAAGGAGGGTGGACAGTAGACAGACAAACAGATCCCACAGTGAGTGTATGCACTTCCTTCTGTAGGATCACAGCACCAAAAAAAAGCAATGAGAGAGACAAACAGGTGGAGAGGAGGGTTAAGAGGGTCAGAGGTGTGAAGTTGTGCTGGGTGAACTTGTCATTCCTCCCCTTCTGAAGGAGATGGGGCGTGAACAGCTCACCTCTGCTCTACGTGGACAAGTGGAGCAGCGCATCACCCAGGTCTAGGCTCTCTGTGGTGTCACAGACAGATTAGGTATGCATCCTGACAACGCGCTGAGTGACACCCTCGCTGCCCTCCCGCTCCCGAGAAAGAGGAAAAGAAAGAGGGGAGGGATGAGACACTCGGAAGAGCAGTGAGGGGCAGCTGGGCTGAGCCCTGGTCTGAGGCAGCACAGAGACTGCATTATGGAGGCCTCAGCCTGGGGAGAAGGGGGAACAATGGCCCATGTGTGGGTCTGCCTCTGGAGGATCACAACAGCTGGGAGATACAGGAGCTTCAGACAGGCCTGCACACACACACACACACACTTTTTCTCCCATTTATAAAAACCCAAACCCATTATTTTGCTCTTTTTGTTCCTACAACCCTTTTTTTTATCACTATCACTCTGTACCAGTATTCTTCTCCTCCTTCCGCTCGTTCTCCTCCCTTTTATTATTCCTTCTCCACTCCCCTTTCTGCTATACCTCTCCTTCATGCTCCTCCTATCCCCTTCCCCCTCTCCCTCTCCCTCTCTCTCGCAATAGGGTGAGATCCTGCAGCATGAGAAAGTGTTGGACTGGCATAGGATCAAAGGCAGCAACCAAAAAAAAGAAACAGGGTCCAAAAAGCGTCTGTGAGAGAGTGAGACGCCAAAGCTCTTTTTCTGTAAGCGCTCCTGAGCAGAGGGAAGAACTGAATAGTAGTGATGTGGACAATGTTCGTAAGCAAAAACAAGTCTTCCGAACAGCTCCAAACAAAACCACAGCAGCTTCTATTCAGAGAGTCCTACCTCCAACACCTTTAGGAAGATAGGTTACAGTAAGTCTAAACTAGGTATCCAGCATATGGACTACTGTATCATAAAATGTGTTCTGCATCCTACCTTTGCCCCCCCCCCCCCCCCCACCACCACCACCACCTCCTGGTTCGGGGTGATGCTTTCCAGTATGCTTGTTCCAGTTTGCAGCAAACGTGTGTTAAGTAGAGATAAGGAAACCCAGGCGATATGGAAAACCCACTCGTAGAAGAAGTGCACACTTCAAAGATAACAAGGGCAGTGGTTTGGGACCAGGCTGAGGAATGCTTGCTGGAGCCAGCTTGTCTCCATTGCTCTAGCAAGTTCTACATCTCCTCAGAGCTGGGAATAGGTGAACTGCTACTGTTTGTGTGTGTATGCTTGTGTGATTTATTTACATTTAGTCATATAGCAGATGCTCTTATCCAGCTCTTACATTTCCTTAAAATTATTGTGGGGGGATCCTAAGGGCATGTTTCGTGTGCATGGGTTTGTGAATTGTGGGCATATGAGTGTGTGTGTGTGTGTGTGTGTGTGAGAGAGAGAGATGTAGATGTGTGTGTTATGTGTGAAATGTGAGCATTTGAGTGTGATTGGACGCTACACTTTAGCTCTGGTATGGGGTCAGTCATGTGATGTTTTGAATGCCTATGCTGCAGAACGATAGTCAACAGCTGTGAGTTGCCATAGTCTATAGGGGGGCAGTCTGGGTTTAACATGGCTGCGTATGGGAACCACACATTACCTTCAAACACATACTCAGATAAAGCTGGCCTAGCTACCCCTTCTCCAGCCAGTTGATTCAATGTTCCTATGTCTTGTGTCTTGTCATAGTACAAATCTGATTTAATATGGGAGGAACTATGAAGATTAAAACATGATATTGCCATATCAACACAGATAAGCACTCTCACAATGTAATCTCCAAATCTGGACTATTAAAATAAGCATGATACTGATGCTAGAAGCGCAGTTTATCTACATCATCAACCCTTGACAGTGGGCCAGTTCACTGCACATTTTCCCTTCCAAGCTTTCCAAAAATACTGACTGCAGTGCAATGTGTCAGTCACTACCTGCGACGTGTTAAGGGTGTAGATACAAACTGTTGTTAAATTTCCGAAAGTCAGTAGGCTATGCTGGATGGGACTGTCAATTACATTAGGGAGTCGATGTTACTCGGATAGTGCAGTCTAATTTCCCATGTTGTGGTTCTGGACCTGGGAATGTGTAGGCTGCTATATGTAGCCTACCAACAATAAACTCTCAAGAAAGAATCGGGGTCGAATTTCACAGCAAACCATTTTTCCTGACTACAGGTTTCATATAGCCTACCATATCCCCACCCCCATGGTCGCTGACAATCGAACTTCAATCCAAACAAACTGAAGCGAAATCGAATTCGACCCTCACCCTTTTCCCTTGAGAAGTCGATACGTGTAAGCAGAAATACCGTCGCTACTCGAAGGTGACATCCTGTTAAAATAGTATTCCCATCTGTCACACAAGTATATCATTTTAACCCTAAACTATGTAGCGTGTATGGGTCTTTTTTTTGACCATTTTGAAGAATGTTGTTTAACTCTATTATTCATCTTGCACAGATGGTTAGTGCGGTGTGATCGTTGGCATAGTGCATCACTATCCAGTCGATTCTTAAAAACGAAAGCAAGATTGTGCAGATGTAAACCCCTCTCCCCCTTTTATCGTGGAATTGCAATGGGTCTTCCAACTGGCGGACATTGATAAAATAAATTGCACCTTTTTTTTTGCAACTCTCGAGGGTATGCGTGTTAGAAAATGACACTTGTCAACCCTTTCTAATTGATCGGTCACCGGGCAGTCACCTGTTAGTGATGAAAGCTAGAAGATGCACCATTGATATGAGTGGCACAGTTCGCGGACTGAGTGATGGCCAGTCAGGATTGTATTACCACATAAATCAATTGACAAACATGCTAGCTACCTGGTTTCGACTGTTGGAAACTCTGAGACAACCCCAAAACAAGTAGGATAAACTTGCAGTAGTAATTGTCGAAGCTAGAATTTCAATTTTCATTGATTAGATGTGTGAAGATTCTGAAAAGAGAACGTTTTAACGATACCTTAAATGTTTTTTCGATTCCTCCTATTTTCTTGCCATTTCTACTGCAGAACTGAGCACCAGCTGATTCAGTCAGTTCAGGTATCCATCCTCATTCCATACTGTAATTAGACTGGAGAAAATTAATCCCGTTAGAAAAGCAGGAATGAAGGATCAAGTCACAATTTTCTTCCAAAGGGATCCCGATAATACTATACGGGGAGTAAAATGGTCGATGCCAAGGTGACGACGGGCTCTACAAAAACATAATCTCAACAATTTGATCAGCATGAAAGAAAATTCTACTTATGCACAGTTTAGTTGATACGGACTCTCTTTTTTGCGGATGAAATTACCTATAGTACACCGTGATGGTACGTACCACTTTCTATTGTCGTACTATCCCACGCTGTGAATTCACTGGGAGCCACAAGGCGAACCCGGGCACAGTACCTGATTGGTCAGTTTCCCCCAAAGCCCTCCTTGGTCATACTGGCCATCCAATAGAGGGTAAGACGATGATATGCAATTTGATTGTACCAGCCTTCACTGTACTTGGCAAATTGATTATTATTTTGTGTAAGGGTGTAACTTTATGAACAAAAGCAGAATTTATCATTGTCAGCCAACAAAAATAACTGAGACACATTATGACACACTTTGTAGCCTACATGAATGCAAGTTCACAGATCGAAATTGACGTGATCAATTGATATGATCCTCTCATGGCAGTATTTTCTACATCTGAATGGAAGGTGATTCTGTTTTTTCTTTTGTTTCCTGTCACATAAAATTAAGGAACATATTTGACAAATGCCTTCCAGCGTTTTCCTCTGACCTCAGATCAGACCGCACACTTTAATCTCCCAAACCAGCAAATAATAACCTCATAAAACACAACCCGCAATACAATGATTTATTTTTAAAACAGAGAACCGTAAGAATCATGATATGTGATTTTACTGATTATTTAAAAGACTCCATATGTTACTTTGATTGCATGAATGAGTACGACTCCGTTTTCTCATCTAAAACGAACTGAACTTCGTTTCCGGTCAGTTTCAACAACATCCAACATGTCTGCCGCCGTAGGATCCCTCGTTTCGTACAGGAGCGATTCAGATTCGGAAAATGATTCAGAATCTAATGCTAGTCCCCAACATGTTGATCCTGACGCTGTGGCACATCTTCTGCCGTTAAAATCAAACAAAACCATGTATTTGGCTGTCCTTAATGCTGCTCCAGAGGTTGCGGTGAAGGTAAGACTTGTGCGTTCGCACACATCATTTCGATGCTAGTTAGCTAACTACTACTAGTAGCGAGCTAATTTGTTAGCTAGCTACTGGATCATGCATGCTTCAAGGAAACTGTCTCGCTGCGAATACCCCCTCCCTCTGCATGTCTTAGTTTTTTGTGTAGCATCTGTATTAAAATGTATTAATTTCAATATCACGTTAGTGCTACGTAACTGGAAATGATAGCCAACGTTAGTCTAGTAGTTGGTTAACGTTCTGATGTGCTACTGCTAGTAGCTACCTAGCTAAAAAGCTAACTGGCCAGTTTTAGGTTCAATAGTATCGTGCAGCTGAGACGGCGGGAAAAGCAAAACATGTGTTATAATGTCCCATTAATCAACACTACAAAGTTTAACGTTTAATTGGTAAGGCAACTTGCGTTTGAAAAAGTTTCGTATATAATTCGTTAGTGACAACAAAGTCAAGATAAGCTAGAGCTAACGGTGTCATTTTTTGTGTCCACAACAGGAGGCAGTTGAGACGGGTACACACCTCGACCCCTCCCTCAAAGAGGTCACTTACAACCCTACTTATGAAACCATGTTTGCACCAGAGGTAAGATTCCGTTCAATTCTTTCAAATGGGTTACCACTGAAGAATAGCATCACCCCTATGTGTTTCTTAAATAGAGCCGTATTTCATCAGCTGGAGATGTATTGTAATCTAATATGCTCTGATCAGATCTATCTTTCTCTCATTCCCCGCCCACTCCTCAACCACTAGTTTGGCCCATCCAACCCATATAGATCCCAGCAGATGTCCGCCCCAAGGAACATGCTTTCCGGCTACGCAGAACCTGCTCACGTCAACGACTTCATGTTCGAGCAGCAACGGAGGACGTTCTCCACCTTCGGTGAGTTCATGCTGCGTGACTTACAAACACATCTTTGCACTGACAGAGGTCAGGTCAATATACGTTTTAATGTAATGTTTAGGTTAAATGCCAATGTGTTTGTATATGTGTTAGAGCTCTTTACTAACAAAGTCTCTGCTTGCAGGCTATGCTCTGGATCCCTCAGTGGACACCAGTCAGGTTTCTTCCAACAGCTACATAGGGGCAGTGGATGAAGCAGAAAAGAAGAAAGGTGAGCGGGCTAATCCACGATCGGGAGGAACACTTTATCGGTGTAAATAAGAAAAGGCACAGAAAACAATATTTCATTGTGTTCTTCCTCTAGGTCTAACTGTTTTTGAGGTTGGGCCGAAGAAGCCTGACAAAAGGAAGAAGGTGAAAGGGGGGGAAGCTGAGGACATGGACAACTTCCTAGGGCCGTGGGCGAAGTATGCTGATGAGAAGGACGGAGCTAAACCCAGTGAGGTAAGTTCAGTCTGTAGGAAGCCTCGGTCTGCCTGTCACAGGTTTAACTCACTTAAAAATACTTTGATGCATAAAACAACAACAGAAAACATATTCAGTTAAAGTAATTAAATTACATTTTGAAGAGCCATTAGTGGGACCTGGTTTTCTATCGCACTGAGAAATGTTCTCTGATCTCTGGTGTTGTTTGTCTTGGCTTCTGGTTGGTTGACAGGAGGAGCAGAAGGAGCTGGATGAGATCACTGCCAAGCGCCAGAAAAAGGGGAGGAATGAGGACGAGGCTCCAGCGGAGGAGAAGACCGTTCTCCATGGTAACGCATGTCTCTCAGCTAATGAACAAGTCACATGATTGGATGAGTCAGCTTCCAATCCAACGATTCCTGCATTGAAGACATACACATATTTACAGGTTTGATTGACTCTGTTTGTATTTCCCTCCCCAGTCAAAGACATGTACGACTACCAGGGTAGGTCTTACCTTCACATCCCCCAAGATGTGGGCATCAACCTACGGACCACAGACATACCAGACAAATGTTACCTGCCCAAGAAACAGATCCATGTCTGGTCTGGGCATACCAAGGTGAGTCGTTTGGGTATATTTACGTTTGTTAATGAGTGCGAGAGAGGATGTAATTAGAGACACACAGGTTTTTCTGATGGCTTGTGGTAAAGACCTATCTGTTGGATTGCATTACATTACCACAAGTCTGGGATCCTTTAATCTGAGATCTTCTTCCATTCAACACCTGACCTTTATTCAGAACAGACTCATCACAGACAAGCCTATTCTGTTAGAGACGGAGAAGCAAGATGAGTTGAAAAGAAAGAGGCAGACATAATGATGGAGTAAGATTAGTGGGGATATTGAGAGATAAAGGTAGAGAGAGGAGGCGGCGAGAAAGATGGAGTTGAAGGTAGACAGGGAGATGAAGATAGAACAATATTATGCAGATGATCTTTAGTGGACTGTCTGCTTCCCCTCCCCCCTACAGGGAAGAGAATCATTCAGGGCTGAAATGAGCATGGCTTCCATCTACTCACCCAGGAACACTGCCCCATGGTTCTAATTGAAAACCTGTAGGCTGTAATACTAATGGATTCAGCAGACGTGCGGATTGGGGTGTGATGGAGGAGATGGATGGATAGCTTGATAGGGAAACTGTGTAGCTCTCTCAGAGAGATGGGCAGAGAGATGAAGGCAGAGGGTGATTTGAGGAATGGGTCTGAACAGAAAGTATGCATAATGAAGTGTGCAGTAAGACATGGGAGTGCAGCGTCTGCCTGGCTAGGACAACATTAGCATTCACAGAGTATTGCCTCCGAACTGGTCTTCAGTCGTTCTTGGGCACACATATTCACACATCCGCATTACACACTCCTGTTAAACAATGCTTTCAGTCTTTTACACACATTCAACTCTCTCCTCCACCCCTCCTCCTCTCTTTCTTCTCCTTGCAGGGTGTCAGTGCTATCCGTCTGTTTCCCATGTCTGGTCATCTGTTGCTGTCCTCCTCTATGGACTGTAAGATTAAGGTAAGGTTCCCTCCTCCACCTTGACCCCATGCTCTTCAGTCCTCCCTGTGATGCTCATTAAAATCCCAGTCTCTGCTTTTGTCCTCTTATCTCCTGTCCTGCCCTCTCCACTCCCCTCCACTCCTCTCGTTCCCCTGCCCCCAGCTTCTCATCCATCCCGTTGTTTTCAAATGAAAAGGATCCCTCATTTTAATGTGAAGGACAACCACCCCATGTGCGGTATTCCTGTCTCTCTCCATGGCTTGTGGAAGCCATGCTGTGGTTGTACTCATTAGACCCAGTTCTGCCTCAGGCTGTGTGTCATACCCAGACCCCTGCTGGCTGGGGCCGGGCAGGCATGAGGCTGGGATAAGCAAAGGGACAAGCTGGGCTGAGGCAGGCTCTAAGCCGGGACGAGGCCCCTGGTTTGAAATAAGACCCCCGTTTGTTTAGGCACAGACCTTCCCTGATCACCTGCATTATCCCACTTCAGTGTCCTTCCCTGGAGAGAGGGGAGGAGGGAGAGGAGAGAAAAGAGAGGCAAGACCTCTACGGGGGGTTTAATGAGTCTCCTCCTGGTTGCTGATGGTATCCCTAGACAGGTTAATAGCGTGTTCTGTGTCTGAGAGTGTCCTGTGGTCAGACAGGCTGATCGTGTGACCGTGTGACATGACCCGAGCACACAGAGTCCTTGGAACCCCTTTTAATCTGTCGATTCTTCTGTTTCCAGTTGTGGGAGGTGTACAACGAGAGGAGGTGCGTACGCACGTTCATTGGTAAGTAGAGCGCCTTAGGTCTCTTCCTCCTCGTCTCAGAATGGATTGTTCCTCGTGGATGACAGCACGGTCATGACATATCGTGCGGCGATGTCAGGAGAGAAACCAGACATGGCCAGGTTTCTGTGATCTTCATGCTGAGTGGATGCCGATACACTGTTATCTGAGTGCACACATAGGTTTGTGAGCTGCCCCTGCTCAGTCTTGGCCCTGGTCAGTCCTGTCCCTGCTCAGTCCTGGTCAGTCCTCCAGCAGAGGCCCTGAGCTGGGCCAGACTGTCAGAGCAGAGCTGTGGTTCTGCCTGTCAGACCTCTGAACACTGCATGTATAATTGAACAGCCCTGGGAGGACTGGAGAGATGGAGGGAGGAGATGGGAAGGACCGGTAGATAGACAGACCGAAGCCAAAGAGTTGAAGACAGGGAGAGATGGGAGAAAAGGCCCATTTGGATAGAATAGAGCGTATAGGTGTGTGCGTGTACATCTCCCTGTGCTCAACACAATCAGCAGTATTATCACCCTCTCTGTTTACTCCTTTAACTCCTCTCTCCTGGTCTCTCCTTCCTATTGATTGAAGAAAAGGGTCTGTTTTTTTTCCTTTAGTCTTTGATTGCAAATCGAAACTCTATTTTCTGTGTCCTTGTCTTGTCTGGCAGGGACCACTAGAATGCTTTATAATGAAGAACACAGCCTGAGATAATGAACATGTTCTAATGATGTGATACAGCCCTGAGATCATAAACCAATGCTCAGAGAGGTTCAGAGCCGGATGACCTGCTGGTTATACAGGGCGAAAATCAGTCTGAGTGCTTGAATGGTTTTGTCAAACTTTGTGTGTGTTTGTGTGTGAGAGAGAAAGTGTGGTGTTGTGTAACTGAGCTGTATTGGGCCAAGTGACCAGCGGGAGTTAATGAGCCTGTGACCAGCCTCTGTGGGCTATGTTGTCACCGCGGTAACGGTGTGGCCCTGATAAAAAGGCAGTTTGAACAGGGAAAGGTGTCTGATTGGACAAAGCCCAGTCGTGGCAGGTACCACTTAGACGGAGGAGAGGGCTGGAAGGAAAGAAAGATGAGATGAGGGGGAGTGGAGAGGAGAGGGATGGTGGAGCGAGAACACTCTACCTCTCCTCTTTTGGTGCTCCGTGTTTCTTTTGGATTTGAACCTGCTGTGAGGAGACACACATGAATTAAATATCAGAGGACATAAATACCAAATACCACTGGAGACTTGGTAACATGGCAAAGGAAATATTTTGATTTGTAAAGTGTGTGTGTGTGTTTTGTGTCTCCAGGCCACAGCAAAGCGGTACGAGATATCTGCTTCAATAACACGGGCACCCAGTTCATGAGCGCGGCCTACGATCGCTACCTCAAACTGTGGGACTCCGAGACAGGTCAGTTGACGAAGTGGGGGGGTGGGGGGGGACTTGTGTGGTTGTGTGTAAGGGTCTGCCTCTCCAGCAGAGGGCAGTATAGAGACTGATCCCAGTCCACTGTTGACTCAACATCTCCAAAGCCAACTCCTTCAGTAGGGAGTCTGAGGGCTGCTTTTTCTCTGTCTATCTAACATTCATGAAGGAAATGGGAAAACCATCATTATTGACCAACTCCTCGAGAGTCACTCTCATAAAGAATTCATAATGGAGTTAGACAATGGCATGTGTATGTAGTTTGGACTGGAGAAGTGAAGCTGAGGCTGTCCCCTCCCCCAGGCCAGTGCATCTCCAAGTTCACCAACAGGAAGGTGCCCTACTGTGTCAAGTTTAACCCAGACGAGGAGAAGCAGAACCTGTTTGTGGCTGGCATGTCAGATAAGAAGATCGTTCAGGTAATGGCCACTGCAGAGAGGGATCATCACGCTACACATACACATTCATCCAGCATGGGAGACCAGGGGCTGGTGGTTGATGGCAGAAACGTTCATACTCCACCCATATTCTACACATTCGTACACACACACACACATACTCACCTTCCAGATGATTCAGGAGAGTATTGTGTGTGTGTATGAGAGAGAGATAGAGAGAGATGAAAAAGGAGAAGTGTAAGGCACCAGGACTGGAGCCAGTCATTAATCATGTGCAGTGTGGCGAGGAAGGGGAGACGAGACAAGTGAAAGAGAGAGGGAGAAAAACCCCCTCTGTGAGAGACAGGAGATGGAGACAGTCTTCCTGCCTTGAAAAGCAATTAAAACCTGTACACCCACAGTAAATAATCACATCTAGATTACTATATCAGTCCACAGCTATTTACATATTTCTAATTAATCTGTATGAATTATTTGGTGAGTTTCTTATTTCTTTCTTTGTGTGTGTGTGTGTGTGTTTGTCTTCTCCCCCAGTGGGACGTCAGGACGGGTGATGTGGTCCAGGAGTACGACCGTCACTTGGGTGCGGTCAACACCATCACTTTCGTGGATGAGAACCGGCGCTTTGTCAGCACGTCTGACGACAAGTCCCTCCGCGTCTGGGAGTGGTGAGTGTCTGTCTGTACAAATCCTGTGAAAGACAAGTTGATCACAGGCTTAAAGACCTTGTCGTCGATAAGAACTGTTCAGCTGACCGTATCAGGGTCAAAGGTCACCCAGCTGTGCTACCAAACAGCTCTGTTTCACTGCATCACTCCATGTGATGCCTCATTTACATATTGTCCATTATCAGCGAAGTATGCCCTCTCTGAGCCTACAGCTGGTCTTGACAGGGATCCAGAGACCATTCTGTGAACTCGCCTTTTTGCCAGGAAGGTTCTGAATGAATAATACTGGTACTGCCATGGTCCACAAATGAGAACACGTTTAGTATAGCCCTGGAGTCAGCGTAGGAAACGATCAGACTCGCTATTGAAATAACCCGTCAATATCTTAGTTCATTTTCAATATAATTGTGTTCATTATCTTCGTTAAATATTTAACTCAAGCCACTTCCAGCTGGGATATTGTTTTGCTGAAGACCATTTTTCCGAGCCGTCAATCAACCCAGCTACGGTTTCCATGGCAACAGCAAATGCTGGTGTTTGTGCTGTTTTAGGTGTTAAATACTTTAAGGAAAATTATTGGGTGTTGGTTTCACAAACTGTCTCCTCTTCTTCTCTTTTTACCTCGAGTGGCTGACATCCTGGTAAAGATATACCCCCTCCTCCCTCCCCGTCTGTGTCTGTTTCTCGCTCTATATACTTCTCCTCTCACTCTCTGTCAACCCCCCACTCACTATCTCTCTTTGTCTCGCTCTGTACACCCCCCTCCCTCCCGCTCTCTATGCCACCTGGCTGGTACCCCCCCCCCTCCCCCCAGAGAGCTCAGATGGCAGGATTAGGGGGAGCTGAGCCACCCTGTTCAGCAGAATTAGGCTGAAATGCACATGGAGTCCCATATCGCTGGCACCATGATGAAGAGGAGGGCGGAGAGAGGGGGGGAGGAGATGGGGGATGATTGAAAGGTTAAGAAGGTGGGAAGAAGAGAATAGTGGGAAATGATGAGATGAGGAAGCCGATAGTCATAGTATTAAACGCATGCTGCCATCACGCCCAGTCTTCCAGGCTACACGCTGTAAGTAGCTGGGTTTCATCAGGTGTGTGTTGGGAGTGGCTCACGATCAATCTGAAGCATAATGAGCCAGGATGGCACAGGGCAGCAGGTCTCCATCATGAAGCCACCACTAAAGCAGACAGACAGATAGGAGCAGACAGGAAGGAGAGATCAGCACAGGTAGCAGAGAGATCAGCACAGAGATGCCAGGGGCATGCAGATGAGCTAAAGGTTGGAGGCGACAGAGGGTTGAAAGAAAGGGTGAGAAAAGAGAGTGGGGAGTATTTGAACTCTTTTTGAAGGATGGATGCTTGGGCCAGCCCTCCTGGTGAGCCACAGCCTTCTCACCCTGGATCAGAAAAGGTTGTAAATGAATAATTATATATATTTAATTCAGTTTAAGTCCGGTAAGACCTGAGACCCTTTTTTTCTGACAATGACGCGTTGTGCTGAATCAGGCCTGTCACAGACTGGGTTTGGCCCGGGTCAAACCCTGGGCAGACTACCACAGCATGAAGCCTTCCCTTCCTCCCTGAGATTCACTCTTTCTGTCCTTCTGTTTTCTACCCCCTCTCCCCTCTCTCCAGCTCTGTCTTTCCCAGCCTCCAGACCAGTTATTTGTGGAGCTGTGAACCACGGAGGCTCCATGTGTTTGTCTTGTGTTCAGGGAGCTTGGCTCGGCTCCCCCTGTGACTGTCTGCTGGGTCAGGGGGCCCGTTTGGGGGCTTCTTTCTCTCTTGATCTCTTGTCCTTTGAAGCCCATGTTTGGTTATGCTCAGGGATGGTGTTTACATAGGAGGCAGAGGAGGCTGGCCCCAGTCCAGTCTCAGGCCAGCCTGCGCCTCCTGCTGCGTCAGGGAGGAGGAGAGAGGGCACCAGCATATTCATGTGTCACACACTGCCACAGAGACGCAAACCAACTACACACACACACTCAAACACACAACACACACAGACGGTCTCTGTCATGCAGACTGGTGGTGAACGTCCCTTCTGTCCTCCTGTCTGCGTACACACACACACACACTCACAGAAGGGGTCGATTTGTTTGGGGGGGGTTAAAGCTGTTGTCAGTGTGTTAAGACAACATCCCCCCAGCTTTTATTAGAGTAGTAGGGTCAGAGGGGCTCATTGCTGCACACTAACCGTGTGTGTGTTTGTGTGTGTTTGTGGTTCACAGGGACATTCCTGTGGATTTCAAGTACATCGCCGAGCCCAGCATGCACTCCATGCCAGCCGTGACTCTGTCTCCTAATGGTGAGTGGTCAGCTGTGGTCAGACATGTACTAATGGACCTACATATCACATTAGCTTTTAAACTCTTCCTTTTCTCCTATCCAGCTCCCTCCCCCTTCCGCTATCCTTCCTCCTCCTCCACCCACTCTTGTTTCACTTTGACTGGTTGTGTTTAGGGACTGTTTGTCCTCAGAGAGAATATCTATCTTTTTTCCTTTTTTTTCCTCATTTCTTTCCTTTTCCTACTGCTTTACCAAAGACTTACCCACCCAGGCTGTCCTCTCTTTCTGTCGCTTTATTTTCTCTTTCTTTATGAACAAAGGAGAGAAGGTGTCAGCAGCCTGGGGGAGATTGGCCCTGCTGTCTTGATCCTGCTACACCTAGTGGGCTTGGTATTTAGGGATAATGGGGTCTTTTATGTGCTTTCACAAGGAGAGCGGTCACTGAAGGCCGTGGAAGGAGGGAGATAAACACACTCTTACACACCCCGGGAAACACACACACAACAGCAAGTTCCCTAATGTTTCCTAATAAAGTGCAGTGATGTGTGAAATACTGCAGACAGTTTGCTCTAGTCTAGAGAGACCAGAGGACTGTCTGTAGGACCAAGAGACCACGGTGGAGAGAGATCAAGTGAGCGTTCACTGATCAAACGTTCCTTCATGTTATCTAGCTCCTCCCTCCTCTCAGAATACTTCTTAGGTGGTCCACACACAAAGCCCACATAGAGTTGTAGTTTAAACTGAAATCCATTGCTTGTTTAAGACTTAAACAAACTAAGTTAGGAGTTCAAGTGGAAATCACAGAAAACTCATGGTAGTCCCCAGGTCGGAAGGCGTAACCATGTATGTAGTTCTGATTGATATATGAACTTTCCTTACCTCGCTCAGGTAAGTGGCTGGCCTGCCAGTCCATGGACAACCAGATCCTGATCTTTGGAGCCCAGAACCGCTTCCGTCTCAACAAGAAGAAGATCTTCAAGGGTCACATGGTGGCGGGCTATGCCTGTCAGGTGGACTTCTCTCCAGACATGAGGTGTGTGTCTGCATGCCCCTCTTCCTCACATTTGCACACACCCTTTGTGTTATTACTGAACCCTAGCTACAGGGGCCAAAACGTTCTCTTAGTAACCATGGCAACACCCCCTTTATCCTGTGAGGTGAGACTCAGGTGAAATGGAAAAGGAATGATTTTAGATCGAAGCCTAACCTCTAGATCTTCTCTTACACCCCTTCCCCCACACTCTCTCTCTCTATCTCTCTCTCTCTCTCTCTCTCTCTCTCTGTCTCTGTCTCTGTTTCTCTCTCTCTCTCTGTCTCTCTCTTCCCCTCTGTAGTTACGTGGTGTCTGGGGATGCTGATGGGAAGCTGAACATCTGGGATTGGAAGACCACTAAGCTGTACCACCGCATCAAGGCCCATGACAAGGTGTGCATCAGTGCACTGTGGCACCCCCACGAGACCTCCAAGGTCATCACCTGCGGCTGGGATGGCCAAATCAAACTCTGGGACTAGACCCTCGCGGCTCCTAACCTGGAGGGGGTTACACCCTACCTGTGGGCCTGGAGGGCAGAGGGATAGGGGCCCTACTTTGGGAAATTGAGAGAAAGAAAGTTTATTTTGTATTTTTTTGTGTGTGGGGAGGGGGGGGGGGGGGGTTCTGTCCTGTGTTTCTATAATTGCTGGCCGTGGGCTGGTATCCAGTCCTGTTGTAGTCATGTTTATCTTACCCTGTCTCAAGAGGAGGGGGAAGGGTGTATATGTACACTGAGACAGACACAGCAAAAGTATATTTGTAAGGATGTGATTTTATCTTGCTGTTTTGTTTTAATCAATGTCCCCTTCCTCACAGACATTTTTTATCCTGGATTAAATATTTCATTATTTCTTTATTTTTGAAAAAAAAAGTAAGTCCCTTTGTGAAAATTAAACATTTTGTACATTTTGCCTGTAAATTAATTTGTTAATCTTCTGTTGTCAAGCCATTGACAACAGAAGTTGCTTGTCATTGAAGAGCCGATTTACCAGCCAGTTTATTTGGATTTTTATAGTGCTAATTCTCTTCTTTTCAAAACTCTTAAACCCTTTCTGAAAGTAAGCTGACTTGAGTCATTTTAGCCCCAAGTCTTGCACAGCTTTCATAATTTCAAAAAAATAATTTGGGGGAAAAAGTAATTAAGAGTTATCACGTTTAATCTATTCTCAAAATAGAGACTTCATATCACATTTTGTAATAAATGTGGTGACAAAGCTGTTTGAAAGCTGCAGAGCACACATAGGAGAGTTAAATAAGGGGCTTGAGGAAAAAGGAAAGCAAGGAAGGGAGGGACTGAGGGAAGGGAATGACTCAGAAAGGACAGAGAACAACAGGAATCCTCATTACAGAACTAATGTGTTTGGCTGTGCTGACATTCTGTTACAATTAAAATATTTAGTATCAAGAATTCTTTTTGCCAAGATAGGTTTTTTATTATAATTGCTGTTCAGTCTACAAACATGCACAAACGGCACTATTAAGTAGAAAAGAGAATTGGTAATGTACTCTTTCCTGACATCTGTAACATTTAAATAAAATATCCTCCATATTTTAAACCTTTTTTCTGCAAAACACATTTTAATACAAAATAAACATGACATGTTCTTTGTTGGGACCATCCCAACAACTGGGACTGTCCTTGTCTCTGACCCTCCCACCCCTGGGTCATTCATCAGAGGTGATTGGCCAGCAACGTTGTCTCCCTGACCAATGCGGCTTTTGGCTTTGGCAATATGATCAACCTGCTGCATTTCCTTTGCGGTGGAGTCTCCCGTAGGAAGGCAGTGAAGGAGGAGGTGGTCAGGACTGTTGGGTTCCAGGCCAGCACAAGATAAGGACTTGATGACAGGGGGGACTCTGGCTCGACGCCCACACCCCACCCTCCCCTTACCCTGGCCAACATGCAACCGCTTTGATGCTCAGCCTCTCTGGTCCAATTACATCTTCCCCTCAACATGGTTGAGATCATTTCAGACACGTGGGAGGGGTCAACGAGGGGCGACTCATCAGTGTTTTCATATAGAGCTTGAAAGGAGTGTAGTGTTCACATGTGACTCAACTGTAGAAGCCCGAAACCTGAGACGTTGGTAAGCCATGTTCCACAAGGTAAGCCTTAGGAATGAACAATCTGTATCGTCCATCAAAACCCAAACTACATTTCCCAGCATGCGTCATTATTCAGCTTCTGCTTTGGCCCGAAGGCCTGTCTGTTCCAGTTAGTGCCTCCACTGTGTGTTCACCCAACCCAGCGTGTAGGCACTGCTAGCGTTCAGAACATTCTTGTGCAGGAAGAGAAGGGGTTTGGTTGGGTCTCTGTAGGAGCGGAAGAGGCGGAAGTGAGCGCGCTCCAGCTCCTTCAGCAGGCTGAACCAGTAACGGACCACTGAGGGGTCGTCTCCACCCACCTCAAACCCTGCCCAGTGGAGGTGGAGCTCCAGAAGGAGTTGGCCCACAGAGTCGAGGACCCCTTCCAGAATCAGATTCTCCAGAATCTTCCATTCAGCACTCTCCATGTCTGCTTTGAGAACATCAACCTAGAATAGAGGAAAAGAGTTATCTGGAATGACATGACCTGATTTGCCAGAATGTTCCGCTCTGTTGTTTCCGTGTCTGCATCATCACATTGTGCTTGAACAGAGGGATAGGGAAGAAGAAAGGAAGAAAAGGACAGGATGTTGAGAGGGGAGAGAGTCAATATTTATCAGCAATAAGAGATGCAGTAGACAGTGATAGAAGATGAGGAGTCAAGATGACGAGTCATGATGGAAGAGGAGGAGAGGAGAGGAGATGATAGAGGAGGAGAGGATGCAGAAGGGACTGAGCAGATGGAAATAACTTAGGCAGAGGCAAAAACATTGTTCTACACAGGGTTGGAGAAGAAAGAGCCGATGGAAGAAGTATAGAAAGGTCCTGGGGAGGAGGAGGAGGGGATTAATAAATGAGTTCAACATGAACGTTAACGATGCCCCAAAAGAAGGATCTTTTGAGTCATGATACACTGAACCTAAACTCCCCTCTGCACATCTGGAGCCTCAGGCCTGGAGCAACTACTTAAACTGGGTAGGAATGTTGACTGTTTGACCTTTAAGAGCGTTAAGAAACTCATTAGCAGTTTTGGTTCGCACATTATTTTCAGTCTGGCATTCCATAGGGCTGGATCATTTTCAAAAACCTATCCTTCAACCTCCATCTCAGCAGACTGCCAAGTCCTCCCACTGCTACTGGCGGATCCTGACGATTGGTGAAAGGGTAATCATCCAGCAGACCAATCAAAGCAAGATTCTTGCAGCATTAATTTAGCTAGAATTACTGCTATCTTCCCAATCCATAATACAGATCTCTAGCGGTACATTTAGCAAGTGATACAAATTCATACACCTCTACTAAACATCTTACCAAGCTTGAGACATTTGCTGGCTCTCAGTGGAACCCCCCCCCCCAACCCTTTCCCTTTATTCTGCTACCCAAAGGGCCTTAACATTTCGCAACGCTTTATATATTTTGTGCTCAGAAAATCCCTTTCCTCATTAGACTACTTCAACGATTGAGCTTTCATAAAAGCAGCTATTCCCTCAGCTGCAGTCTAGATGAAGTGCTCTGTATTCTCTGCACCCCTATGGGGATATTCCTCAGGGCAGAGATGTTTCTTAATTGGACTGACATGTCGTAGTGGATTTGTGTGCTGTCTGCCTGTGTACTTGTGTGTATCACTGTGTGTGAGTGAGTGAGTGTGTGTATGTTTGTGGGTACATAAGTGTGAGTGTGTTTTGTGCGTTCAGTTCTTTCCATGTGTATTTAAAGTTCTCAATACCACATAAACATGAACGGGCCAGAAGGTAATTCACAGGCAGAGTACTGATGTATGCACCCAGTGTCGTCAGGCTGTCAACCCATGTAAACCATGTAAACTCTCTGTCTCTCTGTCCTTAAACCTGTACCACCACTACCAGCTTGTCTACACTTCCTGGACAGGGCCGATGTGGACCTTGGCGATGTGCCAGTCTGCCTTTAGCTTCTCCATATGGTATTGTGGCTCCCCGGACATCCCAGAATGTACTGCAGCGTTAGTGTTCAATTCCCCCTAAATGACCAGCGCCTGGAGGAGGAAGGGGGATGGATATAGAGGAGCAGAGACCAGGCCAAGGCTGCTCGAGCAGGGATACATGGAAGTAGGTCAAGTGATGGATTTGTGTCGTGTGTGTGTGTGTTCGGTTGGCCTAAATGATGGTCCGCTGAGGTACATGATGGGGTAGAGAGAGATGCTATTTTGTGCCTAATTCGAAGCGGTGCCCTACTCTGCCTTCCTCCAAGGTCAAAATCAAAGTCAGAATAACTCTTGTGTTCCGCAAGAGAGGATAATTGCAATTCAGACACACCATATGTTCAAATGGATTTATTTAGATTTAAAAAAAGAATCCCTCACTCTCTCACTCTTCATAAAGATATTGTTGAACAATACCAAAATAGACATGTCTTTAGAATGTCTCATAAAATAGTACGTCCGATACAGCACACTGAAAATGATAGGATGATGTCCTACTTCCAGAAGCATTTGGGCAGTATGTGACATGTTGAAGTAGCAGTCCCCAAAGAGGTCGCATTTTTGGTACTCATTACCTTTTGGGAACTTAACACTGAACCCAGATCTGTTCAACTCTCTAAGGCATTGAAGTTATCTGGGAGAAAGCAACCAGTTCTACCTTTGAAATGAAGGGACAGAACAGACAAAGAACATGTTCAGAATCTTGTCAGAACAACCTCTGTAGGCCAGAACTCCAGCAGTTGTCTTAGAGAAATCTGATTTTGCACTTTATTCAGATACCATCTCCAAAATTCACGTCTCAGGAATGAAATACCTCAGAGTAACCAATGTTCTGTGATGTCCAAAGGAGGGATAACCTTGCAGAGAGAGCGACTATTTTTACTAAGCTGATGAATTCTCAGTAAGTTAGCCTGTGCCAATTACGCAATCCCTGCAACCATCCTACACAGCAGGGGCCTACACAGTAGTTAAAGGCCTTCTGTCTCCACTCCATGAGTCAAGTTTGATCAAAACTGCAAAGGTAATTATCTCCATTGAGCCATTTTTTTATAGAGGAGGTCCAAAACCATTTGGACTGCTGTTTTTTATGAATTAATTTGAAGATACTTTTGATGAGAGTTACACCACAAGTTAAATCACAAAAAAATGATTTTTTAATGTCTAAATCTTGAAGTTTGAACTTGAAATTTGTTACAACATATTGCAGAAGAACTTTGCTTGACATGGACTTGATGAGCTTAATATGTTCTCAGTAGACCAGCTGTTTTCAAGAGCAAAGGGTGTTAGGTTCCATACCTGCTCTCAAAACCACGCTCACAAACATAATTGAATTTGTTTACAGAGACTTTGACACAGCACTCACCCTCCCAGGACTAGAGAAATGTATTTTCTGGATGCGTGATTCCATCAAGCAGGTGATTAAGTCTTTAGTGTTTTTTAATTAGCAGAAACTCGAGAGACACGCTCTGTAATGGGAATAATTTAATTACACATCAGTGAGATCAGCAGAAAGAGAGGCTTAGCCTTCCCCAGGGAGAGGCTGGGCACAGACCCTCAAACAGCTGCCCTGGAGAGGGGAGCCACTGGGGTCAGGCCCTCAACCAGCCTGGGAAGGACTCTGGGACCAGGTTCATAATGTTGGAGATCAGAAGGGGAGGTTTTGACCAATTGACGTCATGCTGCTCTGTGTGTGTGTGTGTCTGGGGGGCGAAGGGCGGGGGGGAAGGGCAGGGGGGGTACGGCATGTGCTTGTGCGTCGGTGTGTTTGTAACTGTCATTTATTTCTGTTGCCGTGAAAAATCACTGTTAGCTTTTAAAAGACAGGCAGGTCTGGTAAAGTGCTGAGGTTCGGTCACCATGGAGACAAGCTTGGACTGTGACCTGTGAAGTGTGACTCATTCATAAACGGTATAATCACCCACGAGGAATACAAACACATGCATATTTCAACCTTTAGAAGCTTCTCATCTGATTTCACTGCTTCTCTTTTCACAAAAGCAGGAGAAAAGAGAGAATGAAAGCAGAATAAAAGAGAGAGTGAAAAGCGGACTGGTGTTCCCAATGTACACTGTGTACCCCCTTAACAGCTCATTTTGGGATATATGAGTTGGTCTGAATTTCAAGCAGGTACAAGGAAAGGACCTCTACTTACTGCTGCATGAATTCAGGTGCACGCAATTATATACATACAGACACACACATTTACACACAAACACACACACACATATACAGACACACACACACACAACCACATGCATACAGGTGCACAAGCATACATAAACACACCAGCACAGACACACACACACTCACACACACCTTTCCCTCAAACTCATTTGTAAAGAGTGGAAACTTTGTTCCTGGCTGCCGAGGAATTAGAGGCCAAATCTTCCAAGCATGGCCAGGCCAATGCTATAAACACCTATGTGAAGCTTGTGGCCTTTCTGCTCAAAATCCTTTATTAACATTGACCCTCATTTGCTGATGCAGAAAAGGAGAAGGATAGAAGTAATGAATTAGGCTGAGGTAACTGCTGCCGAAACAGGCCGTAAAAAAGCCAGGGGTGTAATAACTCAAGGAGCAGCTAAAATAAATGAAGTCAGATTAATACTCTGAAGGCAGATTGATATTCTGTATGGAGGCCATGATGAAAAATGTGAATTCATTTCAGCTAAAGGCTGTGTGGTAGCGCTTGTTCTCAGCTTGTCTTCTCTATCCCCTCTTAACCGTTCCCACTTCCCTCTCAGACGTCCCCTCTCCTGGCTCAGAGCTGGAAGCTCCTCTCTCTCTCTCTCTCTCTCTCTCTCTCTCTCTCTCTCTCTCTCTCTCTCTCTCTCTCTCTCTCTCTGTCTCTGTCTCTGTCTCTGTGTCTCTCTGTCTCTCTCTTCCTGGACCAGCTCCACCTCTGTGGGGAAGTAGCTAACATCCTGCTCCACACAAATCTGGTTTTGGGGCGTGTTCGTTTGTGTGCAAACACTCCTCGGCGTGTGTGCAGGTTTATACCTGAGTATGTATGTGTGTGTGCGTGTGTGAGTGTGTGTATGTGTGTGTGTACTGTATATCATTACAGTAATCTAAGCTGAACCATATGAGTTGGCCTGAGGGGCTTCAGTGAGCTCATATTCAGCATGATAATGTTTACAGGAGGAAGCCCACAGAAGTGAGTTCTCTGGCCTGAAGCAATAGAATTAGACGATAGAGGAATGACAGATCAGAAGACGAAGATGGAGGAGGAGGAAACCAAGTAGAAGGAGATAGAGGAGAAGAAGGGAATGACTGTCCAGTACTGCAGAGTAACTTGTGTAGTACTGCAGAGTAACTTGTGTAGTACTGCAGAGTAACTGTGTAGTACTGCAGAGTAACTTGTGTAGTACTGCAGAGTAACTGTGTAGTACTGCATTGTAACTTCCTAGAGTAACTGTGTAGTACTGCATGGTAACTTCCTAGTACTGCAGAGTAACTGTGTAGTGCTGCATGGTAACTTCCTAGTACTGCAGAGTAACTGTGTAGTACTGCATTGTAACTTCCTAGTACTGCAGAGTAACTGTGTAGTACTGCAGAGTAACTGTGTAGTACTGCATGGTAACTTCCCAGAGTAACTGTGTAGTTCTGCATGGTAACTTCCTAGTACTTCAGTGTAACTGTGTAGTACTGCATTGTAACTTCCTAGTACTGCAGAGTAACTGTGTAGTACTGCAGAGTAACTGTGGAGTACTGCATTGTAACTTCCTAGTACTGCAGAGTAACTGAGTTGGGCTGCAAAGTTACTCATCAGAATTCTGTGTATTGTCCTGCTGCTTGTTCCTTGGCTGTTTAGTTTTCATTAGTGTGTGTATGGATGGCTGGATGGCTGCATAGGTGTGGGGATTATGTGTTTACTTTTCATCCTCTGTTTATGAAGCTATTTAAGTGATTAAACTTATTGATTTGCTGCATTATACGTTTGGGCCCTCAAATTATGTATTTGTATTTTGAGCCACAATAGTTTTTCTCATCAGTGATAGCATTTGTTTTCATCCCTTTATAATTTGTATAAATACAAATTCAAATTATGAATCCTGTTTCTACTAAAATGGTGAACTACATTTCCCACAATCCCACAATGGCCCCACTTCCAATGCCCTCTGACCTGTCTGTGGCCAAAGTTGTTGAGGATGGTGGCTAACTTCTTGGTGTTGCCGTGGTGCCTCTGGGCGGAGATGGCTGGGTTTGGGTCACGCCAGTCCACAGACAGCTTGTGGAGCCACATGTTTCCCTGCTGGAGGTGGGGCTGTCTCAGGCTCGGGTCGAAACAGTGCACCTCACACCCTGCCCCCCCCAGGGAATGCTCCAGAATACGCTCCGCTACACCCAGTCTAGATGGAGAGAAGAAAGGAGGTTAGCTGGGTCGAGGAATGGATGGATGGATGAAACATACTAATGGACATGTTTTTCTCTGTCTTTCTCTCTCTCTTCATATCTAACCCTAACCCAAACACATTTATGTACGAATAGAATCAACCGCTTGCATGAATATGGTCTTGCCTTGTGCTATTGTGAAGGGACATTTATGAATATTTCAACCGATAAAAATTGGTCTTCAAAAAGATTTATCTCTCACTTAATTTATTTCTTTCCACTTTCTCTCTCCCCTTCTCTCCCCTTCTCTTTCTCAATTTTGTGTCTCTTTCTTTACACAGAGACACATCTGTCTTTTTTGGTCCCCTGGGTTAAGTTGTTATATAGCTGTGCGGTAATTGCAGAGTATGAACTCGCTCCAGTTTTACAGATGAGCTAGTCTAGGTTGAGCAGGAGATGAGGGAATGATTCTGGGAGATATGTGGGGAGATATCTCTGTCACCTTCCTAAGTGATCAACTTAACACAGGAGCTAATGGCATCACGGGAACACCTGGAGACTGCATGGTGGGCTTTGCAGCTTCAACACTACACAGCCTTAAGCTTTAGTGGGATTACATCACAGAGCTATGTATGTGTGTGTGTGTGTGTGTGCTTCAATGAGACAAAGGCAGGGTAGTTGCCATGTGGAGTTGCACTGGATTATGAGGCTAATAGAAGAGAGCTCTGTAGGTTTTATATAGTGTCTTTTAGGAAGACATGGATGAATGTCTGTGACTTTGTGTGTGTGTGTGTGTGTGTGTGAGGAAGAGAGCCCCCATCCTGGTACACATACTCTGGAAAGCCCTGTCCTCTTTCTGAACTGTTGTGTCAACAGTGCCCTGAGCCCACAAAGCTTCACACTTCCTGAGTGTGCAGGGAAGGTATCTGAAGAAAAGCCTACTTCCTGCTTCCTTCTCTATGTTTGGAACTTTACTGTTTGTCTCCCCCTGTTCTATCCTTCCTGTATCCACCACTCCTGGCTGAGGAAGATGGAACCCTTCCGTAGTGCTGCTCTGGGACGAGGAGTAGTGACTGATGCAACACCCTCCAACTCTCTGCTCTGCTCTTCTCCCTCTCTTGTCTATAGGGCCAGGGGAGAAAGAGGTAGAACAAAGGAGAAGCAGTGAGGTAGCGAGAGAGAGGTAAAGAATGGGAGAGTGGGCTGTCATGTGTGAGTCCAGGCTGCGGCCCCGTGCAGAGAGCCAATGAGACAACATCTGCTCTTCCTGCCTGGGCACGGGAGCTCACGGCTCGTTAAACACTGCGTTAATGAGACGTGACCAACACACACACGTACACACACACACACACACACACACACACACAAACACACTTACACACACATGGACACATATGCACACATACATACACACACACACGCAGACACAAATAGACGGTCACATTCAAACACAGGTGCCCAGTTTGCCATGCGTGCGCTCTGCAAACTGCGGCTTGGGGCAGAGATGTCATGGAAAGACGGAGGGGGTGCCGACCAAAGGATGAAATACCTGGAATACATGTCACAGATTAGAGAACATGACCATACACAAGCCAGAGTGTGTGTGTGTGTGCGTGTGTGTTTGTGTGCATGTGTGTGTGTGTATCTAGGCCAGGGCTGGGGGAGGAGGGAGGAGGATGTAACTCTAGGCTGTCTTTTATTTTTTTCGAATCCAGAACCTTTTCTGAAAAATAAAATGTTACAGTCCCAGATGATTTACTGATGTTTTTTTATGATTTGTTCCTAATTTATTTATGAATTGGTGCTTTTCATCTGGGTTATTTGTTATGGTATTACAGTAAGTAGGGGTGGAGCCTACTTCAACTCCTCAGTCCGCAGGATTTTATGATTCAATATAAAGTACAATATCACTGTATACCGTTCAGTATATCTAGCTGGTAAAAAAGTCTTCAGCCCCCATTGAGAGAAGCCAATTCTGCTGACTCATGTGTTTGGTTCGACTCTGACATTTCAGCTGTCGGCCACAGATAAGCACATTCTGAAGGTATCATCATTCACAAGGCCCCAGGCCTGTTCAGGGGCTAGGGTCCGGCTTTCTCTGTGTGTGTGTGTGTGTGTGTGTGTGTGTGTGTGTTGGGGAGTTAGCACCATTCATTCACCCAGAGGAAATCAGATCCCAACTCCAGACCACTTCATTTGAACTGTGACCCCACCATAAATAGACTGGCAGCTGAAGGAGGAGTAATCCCCAAACCACTCCTCTCCTTCTTTCCTTCTCAACTTTCTTACCCCCTCTCCTTTTCTACTTCCCTCTCCTCCCTACACCTCTCCTCTCCTGCCTCCCTGCTCCCCTATCCTTTTTTCCCTCCTCTCCACATTCATACCCCCCCTTTGTCCTCCCCCTTCCCTCCCCCCCTCTCCATCCACAGCCTCCCAGCGCCGTCTGACCTCATGCCAGTACACCTGTGCTGTCTCTCATCACTCAAATGAAAAGCTGCTCTCCTCCAGCTGAGCCTCTTTAGCCTCCACGTGTGCCCAGCCCAGCCAGGGTCAACAGACAGAGGAAGAGGGATTCAAAGGGTCAAATACCTTCGAACTGTATGTGGGTGCTCGTGTGTGTGTGTGTTTGTACTGGTACTGTATGTGTGTGTTCCTTTTCCATTTTGTGCTGTGGTGGAAATAATATTGATTCCGGAGTTGTCTTTCTGTCTGTGTGTTTGTGCTTGTGTGTGTGTCTTTTCTGACCCCAGAGAGTAGACCCTGCAGGGTTTGCTGTGTATCTTGTGAGCCAGGCTGTACTTGCTGTCCAGACACACAGCCCAGGGCCCCTCCTGGCTGGTCTCCAACACTGCGCCCCCAGAGGCAGGGGGAACACACGACACCTGCGGGGAGACATCAGGTCAGTGGCCTTCATCATCCCCACCATCATCATCTTCAACATCCACAAAAAGCCTCAATTGTTGAACAGGCTCATTACAAACGTAAAAAAAAAGTCACATGCAAACACACACAAACACACACATGTTGAAATCCAACCCAGTGATTTTATTCATATTTCAACATGTTTTTCCATCCTCCTCTTGTGTGCCTCTGGCTGTCCTCTCTCATGGGTGTCAGTGGAGGAGAATAGATTGGCTTAAACATGAACGAACGCCTTCTTCAGCCCTCACACCCTTAAAACGTCTCCTCTGACAAGGCTTCACCTTTCACCCACTGCAAAATTGCACCTTCATCTTTTCCATTCATTTGACATTCAAGGATTCAGTTTGACAAGGAAAGACTAGAGAGGTAAAGTGATTTATGATGTCATTTCCTGAATGACAGTGTGAGCTTGTGGTGTAATCCACACTCGGTAAACACCCCCATTCAATTTTCTACTTGTTCTACATCTTTTTTTTCTATTTTTTCCATCAATGTTAAATTAGACCCAGCAGAATAGACAAGAAGGAGATCATTTCATCCCTTTTAACAGCACTGCAGATTCCTCAGACTTAGCTGGGGGGCTTAGAGACAGTACAGCACATGTGTATATGTTTGATATCATGTGTGTGTGTGAATACTGAATGTGGTTGGTTATCTCGGGGTGTATGTGTGC